>NC_090266.1:979912545-980215938 GCF_040414725.1 Anabrus simplex
AAGCTCATATGTCACTGATCGTCAGGAAGGTGACCCCAGCAGAAAAGAGAATGTTGCAGGTAGTCCTATCATGCAACAATTAGCTAAGTGTTGGCCTACACCAGCAAGTGAATCAAGTCCTCAGCCTTCAGGAAGTGTAGACAACGGAAGAATTCTGACACCAGAAGAGATACGGCCTTTTCCAAAGGCAGGTCCTAGGAAGAAAACTGTGGGAAGGAAACCTAAAAAATCTAGAATTTTGACACACTCTCCAGTAAAAAATGAAATACACCAGAAGTTTGAAGCTCATATTTCAAAGAAAAGGAGGCTGAATTTCAATCCAATTAATAATAAAAAGGTGAAGAAATCTAAGCTTGAACTTTCAAAAGAAAATGAATCATCCAGTTCAGATGAGGATTTTAATATAGCCTCAGAAGACTCGTTAGATTTTACTACTTTCAGGAAGGAGGTATCGGCAACTGATGACTGATCCCACACCTGAAAACATTGAAATTGGGGACTTTGTGCTCGTTAAATTTGCAAGCAAGAAGAGCATTGTTTATTATGTTGGATCAGTAGTAGTTGTAAACAGCAGTGACAATGAATACAAAATTAAATTTCTGAAACGTTGTGCAGGTGGTAAGACATTCATCTATCCCGAAACTGAAGATGTGAGTTATGTTATAGCTGAGGATATAGTTATGAAACTGGAAAAGCCAATAACTGTTGGAGGAACACAGCGTGCTCATAAGCAACTCATATTCGATATTGATTTTTCATCATACTGTGTGCGGTAGATTTCTATTTCAGGTCTCCATTGGAAAAATATGTATGTGCATTTTGTGCACAAGAAATATCTTTTAATGTCCACAGTTTCAGTTCCAATGATTTTTATAATTTTGTACTATTACTTACTGCAGTTCTGTAAATTTCCACATGTGTCTCAAGCCTCCCATACATGTGTCTCAAACCTCCCTTACTAATGTAGTGTGTCTATTTATGAATATTTTTTAGCTTTTCTTGAATATCTAACAGTTTAAGAAAATAACACACTCAAGAGGAAGGTATAGGGAACTGACTGCAACAGTTGATAATTGAAAGAAATTTAGAAAATTGGTTAAAAAAAATAAAATGTAAATTTTGTCTCAACCCTCCCCTCCTTCCCCTATTCTGTTTTAGCGATGATGGAATTGGCAGCGTTGATGGGGTGAAAGTTCTGTTTGGGGATCTTTGTAAGTACCTAGGTCTTAATATAAGGAAAGATCTTCATTGGGGTAATCACATAAATATGTTTGTAAATAAAGGGTACAGATCTCTGCACATGGATATGAGGGCATTCAGGGGTTGTTGTAATGATGTAAAGGAGAGGGCATATAAGTCTCTGGTAAGACCCCAACTAAGAGTATGGTTCCAGTGCATGGGACCTTCACCAGGATTCCTTGATTCAAGGACTGGAAAAAATCCAAAGAAAAGCAGCCCAATTTGTTCTGGGTGATTTCCGACAAAAGAGTAGCGTAACGAAAATGTTGCAAAGTTTGGGCTGGGAAGACTTGGGAGAAGGGAGACAAGCTGCTCGACTAAGTGGTATGCTCACTAAGTATACAAAAAGAGTATTTCATTACCCCACCTATTCAATACAATTAATTTCACGGTTATGTGGTTAAATGAACATAGATATTACTACATTTAAAAGGACATGTTTCGCCCTTCTAAAATTGGGCATCATCAGCCTTATTTAATCTTAATACAACCCAAAAATTACAAACCTTGAGGCAATAGTATAGGCTGATGATGCTTATGAATAAAAGCGAAACATGTCCTGGTAAATTAGTGTTGTAACATTACAACTTAGCAACACAAACTGTAATTTGTATTGAAAGGTGGATCAAAATAACCAACAAATTGTTAGTATATCACGTTTATAATAATCGATAAGAATGTCACCAATAGTAGCAAAATCTTAGAAAGTTTAAATAATATCAACCCTAACTTAAATTTCACCAAAGAAGAAGAAGGCAAGGGCTCCTTAAATTTTTTAGACATAAAGGTCACCCGAACCATTAACACCTTCGATTTCCAGATATATAGAAAGCCTACACATTCGTCTGCAACCAAAAATAACTCCTCATTACACCCCGGTTCTCAGAAAGAGGCATCTTTTCATAGTTTAATATATAGAGCATTAAGAATCCCACTTTCCCCTACTAGCTTAAAGACTGGGTTAAACTACATAAGGAACCTTGCCAAACTAATGGTTTTAAGGTCGAAACGGTAAACCGCTTAATTCATAAAATCAAAATTAATTTATCCACAAATCTTATACCCGACAAACCTAAAAGAACTGAATACGCCACTTTCACATATAGTAGTCCAGTTGTCCACCAAATTGCTAGCACTTTCAACAAATGTTATGTGAACATAGCCTTTAGAACAAACAACACAACTCAAAATATACTCTTCAATAATAATAAAATTAACAATAATAACAACAGATATTCAGGTTCAGGAGTCTACAGATGTAACATGTTCTCTGTGTGGAATTTCGTATGTTGGACAGACTGGACGAAGCTTCTATATAAGGTACATGGAACACTTCAATGCAGAAAACACAATAAATATTCGGCAATGAGTACGCATATGAAGGAAACTGGTCACCGTTTCACTTCTATTGAAAAGGATCTCACAATAATCAGGAATACAAGCAAAGGTAAACTTTTAAATGAATTAGAGAATATCTATATTTTTCTGGACATACATATAATAAAGATCAAAATCTTAACGACAACACGGAAGTCAGAAGTCCCCTATATACTTTAACGCCTAAGTTATAAAAAAATGGTCAACCCAAACCATAATAGAGTCCCACGAGTATTTAATCCTTTGAATTAAAAACTCCCTTTATCTCGCCAAATACTAAGCCTACACTTGCTTCTCCAAACAACCCCCCTTTCATATCAACATCGGCATGTAATGCTCTGCCTACCTCCGCTTCCCCTCAGCATTTCTCACCACCTATACCGAATCGATACAATACTAGGAGTAGGAACTCCAAACAGACCAATGCTGCTGACACATTAAGACGGACATAGTTTACAGCGATTGAGTAAGTACCCATTTTACATAGCAAATAACTCTTAAAGATTCACACGATCTAATCACACACCGTCAAGCTCGTTTTTTATTTCATTTACAGAGTAACGTCGTTCTTTTCCTTGGTGTCTGGAAATTCAAGAGGGACCACATTGTCATAAGACTGTCATATAAACCCATCAAATACTCTTATAAATTCGTCTCGGCAGCGACTTTAACCAACATATCAATGTCTTCTTGCATTAGTCATCATACGATGATTTTTGTTTACTCAACATAAGATAATTTTAAGCTGTTCGCCTTCCTTTTGGCCATGTATTTTTAGCTCCTGTGTTGTTCTTAAAAAACAGCTGTTCTCAATACGGAACAAGGATGAGAGTAATGGTTTGTAAGTGGTATGCTCCGAGCTGTCAGTGGAGAGATGGCGTGGAATGACATCAGTAGATGAATAAGTTTGAGTGGTGTCTTTAAAAGTAGGAAAGAGCACAATATGAAGATAATGCTGGAATTCAAGAGGACAAATTGGGGCAAATATTCGTTTATAGGAAGGGGAGTAAGGGATTGGAATAACTTACCAAGGGAGATGTTCAATAAATTTCCAATTTCTTTGCAATCGTTTAAGAAAAGGCTAGGAAAACAACAGATACGGAATCTGCCACCTGGGCGACTGCCCTAAATGCACATCAGTAGTGGTTTATTGTTGAAAAACAATATATATACGGGCAATAGATGACGGTAGAGCAGCGCGCCGGCCTCTCACCGCTGGGTTCCGTGGTTGAAATCCCGGTCAATCCATGTGAGATTTGTGCCGGACAAAGCAGAGGCGGGACAGGTTTTTCTCCGGGTAGTTTGGTTTTCCGTGTCATATTCCATTCCAGCAACACACTCCAATATCATTTCATTTCACCTGTCATTCATTAATCATTGCCCCAGAGGAGCACGACAGGCTTCGACAGCCAGCACAATTCCTATCCTCACCGCTAGATGGGGGTTTCATTCATTCCATTCCTGTCACGATCAAATGACTGCAAACAGGCTGTGGATTTTCAATAGATGACGGTATGCTAGGATATGGAATATTTTTTCTGCTCCTGTACTTCTGTAATGTGTAATATCCACCATACAAAAATAACAGTTGTAGTGTTGATTTGTAGGCTCTCACCATATTCGGGGAATTGCAAATGGCATACATTTTCAATCAGTCAATCAGTCAATATCAATCAATACTGATCTGCATTTAGGGCAGTCGCCCAGGTGGCAGATTCCCTATCTGTTGTTTTCCTAGCCTTTTCAAAGAAATTGGAAATTTATTGAACATCTCCCATGGTAAGTTATTCCAATCCCTAACTCCGCTTCCTATAAATGGATATTTCCCCCAGTTTGTCCTCTTGAATTCCAACTTTATCTTCATATTGTGATCATTCCCACTTTTATAAACGCCACTCAAACTTATTCTCTACTAATGTCATACCACGCCATCTCTCCGCTGACAGCTCGGAACATACCACTTACATGTGATAATATTACATGTGATAAATATCATTCTTGATCCGTATTGATGATACTTGAATGGAATAATATCAATAAGTTAATTTATTGAATTTATCACCTAATCAATACAAAATGTCATACTTTAGTTGATTTACTTTGGCATTTTAACTAAAATGGTACATGTTTCGCCTTGAATTCAGGCATCATTAGCCATTATCTTAACTTAAAAATAGAAACAGGCATCTGATTTATATATACATGAAATAAAATTTAAAAACCTTGGAGAGACTAAAATTACAATTAACACATAGTAAAAGAATTAAAGTTAAGTTGGTTATAAAGATATTACAGTGAGTCAGTAAAATTACAATAGGTGAAAGTAATGGTAACATTAGAAGGTTTCTATTATAATTAAAAAGAAAGAACAACAGTTTGTCATAAACAAGTGATAGGATTGCTAAAAATTATGTTGGCCGACCAGCGGTTACAACGAAAATGACAATGATGGTCGTATTTAATGAAAATGTAGCATAAAATAATAGTGAAATACGGTCATGTGACCGTCAATACTTGTTGACTAGAGATACATCGAAAGTCAATGGCATATGGAGATATGGTTCAGTTTAATAAAAATAAAAATACGAAGTTGAATAACGATGTTTAAATAGGGCCTTTATGGACCATCTCAGTTTGTTGCAAATACTGCAATGTTCTTAAGAATGTGTGGATGATTGACATTCGAGTCAATACAGAAGTGTTATAGTTGAATCTGTAAAAGGAAACAAAAAACGTGGTGTTAATTGAGTGAAAAATCATAATTGAATGTTAAAGTGAAGATTGTGTACACTTACCATTAGACTAAGAGAGGGTAGTTTGTTACGTTATTAACTGAACGTTATTGTCAACTGTCTGCTTCTTACTGCGAGTGTTGTAACAGTATGTTTGAGTTGGAGGTGGAACTGTTTGTGAAGGTGTGGCTATGGGCTTGTTTGTAGTGCTTGGAGGGGAGTTGCTATTGGCGGAAGAGAGAGGGGGGGAAGTGTGCTGCTGCGCGTGTTGTAACGGTGAGATGCCGTTGGAGGGAGCGAAAATACAGTGGGTGTGACTAAGGGTCTATTGGTAGCATTTGAATTAGAGGTAATGGCGGTGAGGGGAAGGGGGGGGGGATTGTGTTAGTTGTAGAGGAGGTAGGGGGGCTTATTGATTTGAGGTTGAATACTTTTAGGAATATATTGGTGAGGGGAATTGAATCTTGTAATAGACATAAAGTCTGTTCGTACAAGGGGCTTTTTTTATCAATGATATCTTTTAAGTTCTTATCTTTGTTGAAATGTTGGTCTAGGAAAATGAATAAATTTTCATACTCAGTCATAAGTTTACTTTTGTTGACTCTTTTAAGGATATGAAGGTCTTGTTCTATAGTGGTAAATTTGTGTCCTGTGTCCGTCATGTGGTTGGCCATTGCTGAAAATTTGTTATGTCTTTGTGCATTATAATGTTCGGCGTATCTAGTGGAGAAGCTGCGGCCAGTTTGGCCAACATAGGAAAAATTACATGTGGAGCATTTTAGTCTGTATATTCCTGATCCAGAGTAACTATTGTCTGTGATGTTAATAGAGTTATGATTAAAGAATAGATTATGATTAGTGTTTTTTGTTGTATAGGCTATTTTTACATCGTGCTTCATTAGTGAATTGGATATCGGATAAATACCATAGTTATTGAATGTGAATTTAGCGTATTTTGGTTTAACGGGTTTCAATGGGGTTAAATTTGTAGCTAATTTTAATTTGGTTTTATTGATGATTTTATCAATTATATCTGTATGAAATCCATTGAATTTAGCTATTTCTTTAATGAATTGTAATTCTTTCTTTAAATTACTGGGGGACATAGGGATTTTTAATGCCCTATATATTAGACTGTGATAAGTGGCTTTTTTATGTGAGTTGGGATGTAAAGAATCCTTTTTTATTGTTGTTGGAGAAAAGGTGGGTTTTCTGTATATTTGGAAGTCGAACTTGTTTGATAATCGTGTGATTTTGATGTCTAAGAAATTTAAAGAGCTATTGATTTCATCTTCTTTAGTGAATTTAATGTTATTGTCCAAATTGTTGAGGAAGGATAATATGTTGTCACTGTTATTGATTTGTTTATCTATGATTGCTATGGTATCATCGACATAACGATGCCAAAGACAGAGTCCGTTGATGTTATTGATAATCTTGCTATGTTCGAGGTTATCCAAGTATATATCAGCTAATACTCCAGATAATGGGTCTCCCATCGCCAAACCTTCCTCTTTGTATATTTTCTTATTGAAGGTGAAGTAATTATTGTTTAAAACTAAACTAAGTAATTTTAACCACTCATCAATTTCGATTTTACTCAATTTGCTATGTTTCGATAGATTGTTCCTTATGATATTAATAGTATTATTGATAGGGATATTTGTATACATGTTGGTGATATCGAAAGAGCATAAAACGTGGTTTTGTTGTAGATTGAATTTATTTAGGGAATTGCAAAGTTAGATCAAGTTTTTTATGGGGTTGGAGTTGTTGAATTTGAAATGTTTTTTCAGGAATTTGTGTAGGAATTGAGAAGTTTTATAGGTAGGACTATTCATACTATTAATTATAGGTCGAATGGGGACTTCCTTTTTATGAATTTTGGGTAATGATCTTACTGTAGGTAACTTTGGGTTCATTATGGTTAATTTCTGATAATCGTGATCATTTAAAATAAAAGTAGAATTTTTGAGAAGGTTCTTTAAGTCACGCTGTATTTTGTTTGTTGGATCTTTATTAATTATGGTATAGGTTTTGTCTGATAGAAAGGTTTCTGTTTTATCTATGTAATCTTGTTTATTCATTATTGCTATGGTGTTGCCTTTATCTGCTTTGGTTATTACTACATTACTATTATGGATTTTAGATTTCAGACTTAGGATTTGTTTTGAGATGTTGTAGTTGTTGTTAGATGTTATCTCATTAAACAATGTTGGGAGTCTCTTTTTTTATTTCATAACGTACATCATTTTGCTTCTCAATCGGAATTTGTTTATCAATATTAGTTTCGGTTTCAGCGATGGTAGTAATTACGTCGTCTGCTTTTTTTGTGATTAGGCCAATTATATTTAATACCCTTATCCAATAGATTCATCTCTTGTTTGGAGAAGGCAGTATTAGAAAAATTGATAGTAGTGGAAATGTTAGTCAAATGGGAAGGGGGCACTTTGTTAGTTGTGTTATGGTCGGAAGTTTTGCGTTTGTTTTCTTGTAAACAAGATAATTTATGGTTTAGGGTTTTCTGTTTCCTGTCTAATATGTAAGATAGTTTAAGGTCAGTGTGCCTTAAAAATGAATTCCATTCAAGTGAAGATAGTTTTTGAGAGATGGTCAAATGTGTCCTGTATGATTGTAAATTCAGTAGAGATTTCTTCCTGTATAATAGCTTGATTTCATTTTTTAACCATATGCAGTTTACTTTCTTTTGAGTGACATTAGATTTTGAATGGGGATGACCTTTTCGTTGCAAAGATTTGAGAAACTTAGGAATCAACTCTAATTTCAAGCAATCTTTAAGAAACTTAATATCTCTAGAAATCTTGCCTATTTTAATTCTTAGGTTCAAATACTTATTAGGTTTTATCATTGCCTGGTTGGCATTAATATTACATGTGATAAATATCATTCTTGATCCGTATTGATGATACTTGAATGGAATAATATCAGTAAGTTAATTGATTGAATTTACCACCTAATCAATACAAAATGTCATACTTTAGTTGGTTTACTTTGGCATATTAACTAAAATGGTACATGAATTGTAATTCTTTCTTGAAATTACTGGGGGACATAGGGATTTTTAATCACTGGAACCATACTCTTAGTTGGGGTCTTACCAGAGACTTATATGCCATCTCCTTTACATCCTTACTACAACCCCTAAACACCCTCATAACCATGTGCAGATATCTGTACCCTTTATTTACAATCCCATTTATGTGATTACCCCAATGAAGATCTTTCCTTATATTAACACCTAGATACTTACAATGATCCCCAAAAGGAACTTTCACCCCATCAACACAGTAATTAAAACTGAGAGGATTTTTCCTATTTGTGAAACTCACAACCTGACTTTTAACCCCATTTATCAACATACCATTGCCTGCTGTCCATCTCACAACATTTTCGAGGTCACGATGCAGTTGCTCACAATCTTGTAACTTATTTATTACTCTATAGAGAATAACATCATCCGCAAAAAGCCTTACCTCTGATTCCACTCCTTTACTCATATCATTATATATATAAGAAAACATAAAGGTCCGATAATACTGCCTTGAGGAAATCCCCTCTTAATTATTACAGGGTCAGATAAAGCTTCACCTACTCTAATTCTCTGAGATCTATTTTCTAGAAATATAGCAACCCATTCAGTCACTATTTTGTCTAGTCCAATTGCACTCATTTTTGTCAGATATCTGCTATATCTTGCTGGAAACCTACAAGTTGAGATTCAGTGGAATAACCTTTCCTAAAACCGAACTGCCTTCTATCGAACCAGTTATTAATTTCACAAACATGTCTAATATAATCAGAAAGAATGCCTTCCCAAAGCTTACATACAATGCATGTCAAACTTACTGGCCTGTAATTTTCAGCTTTATGTCTATCACCCTTTCCTTTATACACAGGGGCTACTATAGCAACTCTCCATTCATCTGGTATAGCTCCTCCGACCAAACAATAATCAAATAAGTACTTCAGATATGGTACTATATCCCTACCCATTGTCTTTAGTATGTCCCCAGAAATCTTATCAATTCCAGCCGCTTTTCTAGTTTTCAACTTTTGTATCTTATTGTAAATGTCATTGTAATCATGTGTTGGAGTCATCAGTCCATAGACTGGTTTGATGCAGCTCTCCATGCCACCCTATCCTGTGCTAACCTTTTCATTTCTACGTAACTATTGCATCCTACATCTGCTCTAATCTGTTTGTCATATTCATACCTTGGTCTACCCCTACCGTTCTTGCCACCTACACTTCCTTCAAAAACCAACTGAACAAGTCCTCGGTGTCTTAAGATGTGTCCTATCATTCTATCTCTTCTTCTCGTCAAATTTAGCCAAATCGATCTCCTCTCACCAATTCGATTCAGTATCTCTTCGTTCGTGATTCGATCTATCCATCTCACCTTCAGCATTCTTCTGTAACACCACATTTCAAAAGCTTCTATTCTCTTTCTTTCTGAGCTAGTTATTGTCCATGTTTCACTTCCATACAATGCCACGCTCCACACAAAAGTCTTCAAAAACATCTTTCTAATTCCGATATCAATGTTTGAAGTGAGCAAATTTCTTTTCTTAAGAAAGCTCTTCCTTGCTTGTGCTAGTCTGCATTTTATGTCCTCCTTACTTCTGCCATCGTTGGTTATTTTACTACCCAAGTAACAATATTCATCTACTTCCTTTAAGACTTCGTTTCCTAATCTAATATTTCCTACATCACCTGCCTTCGTTCGACCGCACTCCATTACTTTTGTTTTGGACTTATTTATTTTCATCTTGTACTCCTTACCTAAGACTTCATCCATACCATTCAGCAACTTCTCGAGATCTTCTGCAGTCTCAGATAAAATAACAATATCATCCGTAAATCTCAAGGTTTTTATTTCCTCTCCTTGGACTGTGATTCCATTTCCAAATTTCTCTTTGATTTCCTTTACTGCCTGTTCTATGTAAACATTGAAAAGGAGAGGGGACAAATTGCAGCCTTGCCTCACTCCTTTCTGGATTGCTGCTTCTTTTTCAAAGCCCTCGATTCTTATCACTGCAGACTGATTTTTATACAGACTGTAGATAATTCTTCGTTCCCGGTATCTGATCCCTATCATCTTCAGAATCATAAATAGCCTGGACCAATCAACATTATCGAATGCCTTTTCTAGATCTACGAATGCCATGTACGTGGGCTTGTCCTTCTTGATTCGATCCTCTAAGATCAGACGTAAAGTCAGGATTGCTTCACGTGTTCCTACATTTCTTCTGAAGCCAAATTGATCTTCCCCCAACTCAGCTTCAACTTGTTTTTCCATTCTTCTGTAAATAATACGTGTTAAAATTTTGCAGGCATGAGATACTAAACTAATAGTGCGGTAGTTTTCACACCTGTCAGCACCGGCTTTCTTGGGAATAGGTATAACAACATTCTGCCGAAAATCGGATGGGACTTCTCCTGTCTCATACATCTTGCACACTAAATGAAATAACCTTACCATGCTGGCTTCTCCTAAGGCAGTCAGTAATTCAGAGGGAATATCATCAATTCCAGGTGCCTTGTTCCTATTTAGGTCACTCACAGCTCTGTCAAACTCTGACCTCAAAATTGGGTCTCCCATTTCATCAGCATCAACAGCCCCTTCATGTTCCAGAACGAAATTATCTACATCGTTACCTTGATACAACTGTTGGATATGCTCCTGCCATCTTTCTGCTTTGTCTTCTTTCCCTAGAAGTGGCTTTCCATCTGAGCTCTTAATATTCATACACCTAGATTTCCTTTCTCCAAAGTTTTCCTTGATTTTCCTGTATGCAGCATCTACCTTTCCCAGGACCATACAGCCTTCGACATCCTTGCACTTCTCCTTCAGCCATTCTTCCTTAGCTACCTTGCACTTTCTATCCACTTCATTCTTTAATCGCCTGTATTCTTTTTTGCCCTCTTCATTTCTAGCATTCTTGTATTTTCGTCGTTCATCAATCAGGTCTAGTATCTCCTGAGTTATCCACTGATTCTTAGTTGATCTTTTCTTCCTTCCTAACATTTCTTCAGCAGCCCTACTGACTTCATTTTTCATGACTCTCCACTCTTCCTCTACTGTGTTTCCTTCGGCCTTTTCATTTAGTCCTTGTGCAACATGTTCCTTGAAACAATCCATCACACTCTTTTCTTTCAACTTGTCTAGATCCCATCTTTTTGCATTCTTTCCTTTCTTCAATTTCTTCAACTTCAGATGGCATTTCATGACCAACAAGTTGTGGTCAGAGTCCACGTCTGCTCCTGGGAAAGTTTTGCAATCCAACACCTGGTTTCTGAATCTCTGCCTAATCATAATGAAGTCTATTTGATACCTTCCAGTGTCTCCAGGTCTCGTCCACGTATACAACCGTCGTTTGTGGTGTTTGAACCAAGTATTGGCGAGGACTAAATTATGGTCAGTGCAGAATTCAACCAGCCGACTTCCTCTTTCGTTCCTTTGTCCCAATCCAAATTCTCCTACTGTGCTACCTTCTCTTCCTTGGCCTACCACTGCATTCCAGTCTCCCATCACAATTAGATTCTCGTCACCTTTGACATATTGTATTAAATCTTCTATCTCCTCATATATTCTTTCAATTTCTTCATCATCCGCTGAACTAGTAGGCATATAGACCTGCACTATTGTGGTGGGCATTGGTTTGGTGTCTATCTTGGCGACAATAATTCTTTCACTATGCTGGTCTTAGTAGCTTATCCGCTGCCCTATTTTCTTATTCATTATTAAACCAACTCCCGCATTACCCCTGTTTGATTTCGTGTTGATAATTCGGTAGTCGCCTGACCAAAAATCCTGTTCTTCCTGCCAACGTACTTCACTTATACCAACTACATCTAACTTTAGCCTATCCATCTCCCTTTTCAGATTCTCTAACCTACCACAACGATTCAAACTTCTAACATTCCACGCTCCGACTCGCAGAATGTCAGTATCCATCTTCCTGATGATCGCCCCCTCTCGTGTAGTCCCCACCCGGAGATCCGAATGGGGGACTAGTTTACCTCCGGAATATTTTACCCGGGAGGAAGCCATCATCAGTACATCATTCATACAGAGAGAGCTGCATGTCCTCGGGAGGTGGTTACGGCTGTAGTTTCCCGTTGCTTTCAGCCGTGTAGCAGTATCAACACAGCTAAGCCATGTTGAGTATTATTACAAGGCCGTATCAGTCAATCATCTAGACTGCCGCCCTTGCAATTACCGAAAGGCTGCTACCCCCCTTTCGATGAACCATTCGTTAGTCTGGTCTCTCAACAGATACCCATCCGATATGGTTGCACCTGAGGCTCGGCTATCTGCATCATTGGGACACGCAAGCCTCCCCACCGCGGCAAGGTCACATGGTTCGTAGAGGAGGATTGTAATCATATGTAAATTTTAATACTTCTTTAGCCTTAGTCTCCTCTATCTGGACATTATCCTTGTAACCAACAATCTTTACATACTGCTGACTGAATACTTCTGCCTTTTGAAGATCCTCACATACACACTCCCCTTGTTCATTAATTATTCCTGGAATGTCCTTCTTGGAACCTGTTTCTGCCTTAAAATACCTATACATACCCTTCCATTTTTCACTAAAATTTGTATGACTGCCAATTATGCTTGCCATCATGTTATCCTTAGCTGCCTTCTTTGCTAGATTCAATTTTCTAGTGAGTTCCTTCAATTTCTCCTTACTTCCACAGCCATTTCTAACTCTTTTTCTTTCCAGTCTGCACCTCCTTCTTAGTCTCTTTATTTCTCTATTATAATAAGGTGGGTCTTCACCATTCCTTATCTCCCTTAAAGCTACAAACCTGTTTTCGCATTCCTCAACAATTTCTTTAAACCCATCCCATAGTCTGTTTACATTTTTATTTACCGTTTTCCACTGATCATAGTTCCTTTTTAGAAACTGCCTCATGCCTGCTTTATCAGCCATATGGTACTGCCTAATAGTCCTACTTTTAGGACCTTCCTTTCTCTCACATTTATTTTTAAGTAAGACAAAAACAGTTTCATGATCACTAATACCATCTATTCAGTTTCTCTATAGAGCTCATCTGGCTTTATCAGCACCACATCCAGGATATTTTTCCCTCTGGTTGGTTCCATCACTTTCTGAATCAGCTGTTCTTCCCATATTAACTTATTTGCCATTTGTTGGTCATGCTTCCTGTCGTTCGCATTTCCTTCCCAATTGACATCTGGTAAATTCAGATCTCCCGCTACAATCACATTTCTTTCCTTGTTGTTTCCTACATAGCTGATTATCTTATCAAATAATTCTGAATCCGTGTCAGTGCTACCCTTTCCCGGTCTGTACACTCCAAATATATCAAGTTGCCTATTATCTTTAGAAATGAGCCTTACATCTACAATTTCATGTGTCTCATCTTTAACTTTTTCGTAGCTTACAAATTCTTCTTTCACCAGAATGAATACTCCCCCTCCCACCATTCCTATCCTATCTCTACGATACACACTCCAGTTGCGTGAGAACATTTCTGCATCCATTATATCATTTCTTAGCCATGATTCAACTCCTATTACAATATCTGGTAAATATATGTCTATTAAATTACTCAATTCTACTCCTTTCTTTACAATACTTCTACAGTTCAACACTAACATTTTTATGTCATCCCTACTTGATTTTCAGTTCCCTGTTCCCTTATCACCGCTCCCTAGGCCAGCCCATTTCCCTGAATATACCTCCCTATTACCCTTCCAAACAAATTTTCTAACTTATACGTACCACTGCGGTTTAAGTGAAGGCCATTTGAGCGCAGATCCCTATCTCCTACCCACCCATTAGGATCTAGAAATTTCACTCCCAGTTTCCCACATACCCACTCCATAGTCTCATTTAAATCCCCAATCACCCTCCAGTCAGTATCCCTCCTACAGAGTATTCCACTAATAACAATCTCCGCTTTCTTAAACTTCACCCGTGCTGCATTTACCAGATCCCACACATATCCAGCTATGTTGGTACTTATATCAGCTTACCTTACGTTGTTGGTACCAATGTGAAACACTACCACCTTCTTGTTCCCCTCCTCCCTCTCTTCTACTTTCCTCAACATCTGTCTCAACCTCATTCCTGGATAACATTATACCCTGGTTCCCTTTCCTCCACACACTTTCCCTACGTGTCTAACGATGGAATCCCCCATGACCAGAGCCTCAACCCTAGCCACCTCATTTGATCCCCCTCCCCTCCTGGTCAGCCCTATCTTTTCTGATAGCTGCGGAAGCTACTTCCTCCTCCCTTTTCTCCTTCCCACCTGTCTTTTCCTATCCTCTACTCTACATTTCCCTTTCCTACCTTTTCCCTTCCTCTTACTTCCACACAACTCAGCAACAGTTCCCTGTCCCTCATCTTCCCTCTGTTGCTGTACCTGGAATGACTCGTACCGATTTCGTACAGACACCTGTCCTGAATTCTGATCCTTAATAGAGCCCTTAGCCTGCAATCTCCTTCCCCTTAGAACATTAGACCACCTGTTTGAGGGAGTCCTATCTTCCTTCCGGTCTTCTGTGAGAATCCTAATTATCTCCCTCAAACTCTCCAACTCCTCCCTCATACCCCTCAATGTCTTGCCACACCCACAGTTCGTACACTTGCGCTCCTTAGCCATTCTTTACAGAAAAAATAAAAATAAAATAACTCATTTGCAAAAAATAAATGAACGGAGGGATATATTGTCTGGGATAGTACTCGGAGATCACACAACAAAAAGGTAAATAATATATGACTACACTACAATACTACTTAGTCGTACTCTATTTTTTTATCCTACTACCCCTAACAGGATAAAAACTGCTGTTAATTACTGAATATCGATAGTAATACACAAGAACTACACAGTGCAAACCGCAATTAAGCCTATTCTAATTACAACAACAGAATTTTAGTAAGAGTTTCTACATATACCTCTACTACACCAGTACTGCACAAATATTTTACAATAATAAAATAAGCACACTAAATTCTAATAGGATATTACTCGTACACTACTGTACAGTACACTACAGTAATTTTTAAACTACTTTCAGACGTATCCTAATTACGATACCGGTACCGTATGTCACTACTAAGCACAAACAGAAATGAAATTTGCAAGAACTACTGTACCCAAAGATTACCAACAATGCTAAATGCTTAGACAAATTATTATTAGAACTACGCTCTAATACGTAGATACACACGAAAGATAACACACAAATATAGCAGGCAAGATACGGCACTATCTAAATATACTGTATCTACACTACAGTTTTCAGCTGAAGTGTGGTTATATGAACTTTTACCGCTGGTGGATTAGTATTATTTTCTTGTTCCACATAGCCAACCCTCTGTAGTAGACTGGCAACTGCCACAAGTCATATGGGGAGCCTATGTAACATGTTGGTTTTGAACAGGCATACCGAAATAAGCGTGGTACACCTCACAGAACTTCATACAGGGCACAATTTTATGTTTCTCTTGTTTAAAACTAATGTGTTGTCCATAAACATTACAAAACGTGTCTGCTGGCAGTTTACAACTTCCGGATGTTGATATTTTACGTTAAAAAACAACAATCAATGTTACTTACAACCACAGAACTGCATATACATTCACAAATGACAGGAAGACATTATGGGAAAAATATCAATGCATATCAATATATAAAAGAGGCTCCGTGGCTCAGACGGCAGCGCGTCTGCCTCTCACGGCTGGATATTATGGTTCAAATCCCGGTCATTCCATGTGAGATTTGTGCTGGACAAAGCAGAGACGGGACAGATTTTTCTCTGGGTACTCCACTATTCCCTGTCACCTTTCGTTCCAGCAACACTCTCCATTATCATTTCATAGCATTTATCAGTCATTCATAAAATCACTTTGGGAGTGGCGACCGCATTGTAATAGCCTATATATGCTTCATTCATTACATCCCTGACCCAGTCAAAGGCTGGAAAACAGGTTGTAGGTTTTCATCATCAATATATAAAATTTAGATTTTGAAATAAATTGATATATTGAACCATTCCAGATGTATACCAGTAAAGTTGGAACATCACATTAGAGCGATCTAGTAATGATCATCTCAAACAACTAGGATTGCCAGAAAAATGATAAATTCAAAATTTTTCTAAAACCTTTAAAATATCAAAAAGTGTGGACATTTGAAAAAAAACTAATGGCATATTCACATTCAGCACGCTGATTTTATACAATAAGCGCAAATAAATAAACAATTTTTTGTTACGTAGTGTAATTGACGGATCTATTCTACTGCCCTAAGTCTAAAGGGCATATCACATTGTATTTCCTTTTTCCATTTCTTTTCACTGTAGTAATGTTTAAGGGTCACTCTACTTACTTCCTCAGTATCTTAGCTGTATATTATTTAGAAAGTTATGAAAAATACTAATAACCTCAGCCATATCTCAAACGTTTATTGAAATCTTGTGCAAATTGTCATCTTTTCCTTAACCCGTAGAGTGGGGCTCGCTTCAGGTGATGCAGCTGGAGTGAGCCTGTTGGTAGGCACACATCATGTGAAGCGCAGAATGGGTCTTTTTTTTTTTTTTTTTTTTAAATCTCCGTTTGGAAACAAGCTATATATTTGAACTTTCTACGTATGTTCCAAGAGGTGCTGCCATCTGACAGATTTTTTTTACCTCCGTGCATCTAAGTTGTTCTCATCTGGGAATCCCCTTGTTATCTGCTACATAGCTGCATAGCACAAGAACAACCTATGTGGCGCTTGGCTATAATAATAATAATAATAATAATAATAATAATAATAATAATAATTGTCCTCGGACACTCCCGGCACTAAAAGCCATACTCCATTTCATTTAATAATAATAATAATAATAATAATAATAATGTTACTGGCTTTACGTCCCACTAACTACTCTTTTGTGGTTTTCGGAGACGCCAAGGTGGTGGAATTTTGTCCCGCAGAAGTTCTTTTACTTGCCAGTAAATCTACCAACACGAGGCTAACGTATTTGAGCACCTTCAAATACCACCGGACTGAGCCAGGATCGAATCCGCCAAGTTGGGGCCAGAAGGCCAGCGCCTCAGCCGTCTGAGCCACTCAGCCTTGCTTGCTTGGCTCAGTCATTGTGCTGTGTGGAGTGTAGTATTGCGTGTCTTTGTGTGAATGTTTTCAGCTCTCGTAAGTTGTTTTGTTGGTTTGTACATATCTTTTGTGATATATTGTTTTAATTCTACATGTAGCATATCCTATTTGTTGTGAACATATCCAAATGAATTGTAGATCTTCCGAGTGATGATATACGGGATATTCTCGAACTCTGTCAGGAAGATAGTTGCAGTGATTCTAGTTTAGATAGTAATGGTGAAACGATCTCGCTATTAGATGCTCCAAGCACGAGTGCTTCTGTTGGAGCAGGCCCACTGCCTAGACGCCGAGGACAGAGTTCGAACTCTGATGAGAGTAGTGTGTCTGAAAGTGAGAGCGATTTGCCTCCTACTCAACATAGTGATTGGGATGTATGGGGATGTAGGAGAGCCCAATTTTCAGCTACATACCAAAGTGGAATTCAGGACGAACTTTTAAATAAAAAAGAACCGGCCAAAATATTCAAGCATTTCATTGATGATGAACTGTATGAACTTGTTGCTGAACAAACTAATCTGTACGCTCAGCAGTCAATACAAGCTGGTATAGGAACGGCTAAAATGAAGAGAAGGAGCAGAGAGAGGAATTGAGTTCCTACTAAAAAAAGAAGAAATAAAACTTTTATTTGGGATCTTCTTTCTTCAGGGTATAATTCAAAAGTCGAAGCTATCTCATTTTTCATGTAATAGATTGTTTGCTACGCTCGTATTTTACGAGACCATGTCCGAGAAATGTTTTTTCCTTCACCTGAAATCTTTATATTTCTGTGATAATGAGGCTTACGATCAGCAGGTATCCCCGAAACTCTACAAAGTGAAGCCAGTTTTAGACATTCATATATCAAAGTTTAAAACTTCCTATTTGCCAGATGATCGTCTATCAGTTGACGAAAGTTTACTCCTTTGGAAAGGTCACTTGGGATGGAAAATGTACATTCCGAAGAAGAAAGCTTGTTTCAAAATAGAATCCTTTAAATTATGTGAGGCTAAAACAGGATGTGTGTGGAATATCCTGTGGTACACAGGCTAGGAAACTGAGCTAGTAAGTGACGTTTGTGGGGTGAATACTTCTCAGTATACCAAGCCGTCGAAAGTTGTATTTGCTCTAGCCAAACCTCTTCTAAATAAGGGATACCTCATAGCTCTAAGTAATTTTTACAGTACCCCGGAACTCTTCGATCAGAGCATTGAGTTTCATACAGATGCTGTTGGTACCGTAAAATCTAACAGAAAAATCTTCCGAAGGACGTTATGGGGAAAAAGTTGAAAAAAAGGGGAGGTGGCTTTTGCCTATAAAAACAAACTCGTGGGCTTGAAATGGAAAAACAAGAGAGAGGTCTGCATACGGAGTAGCATTCGTGATGCAGAAATGCGCACTGTTCTAAACAAGAAACGAGAAACCAAAGAGAAGCCGGTCGTATGTATTCGGTACAATGACTCAATGGGAATGGTGGACTTATTCGGATCAGTGTACCGTGCCATACAGTATGGCGAGGAAAAGAATGAAGAAGTTTTACCACATGATTTTTAGACACCTGCTGGACATAACAATGCTTTCATTATATAGAAGAAACACGGCGGCAAATTCACTCAGCTGGAGTTTCGTATTCAAATTGTGCAGAAACTATTTCTGAAGAACGCGAACGCTATCCCTAATGCAGTCTTGCCAGTTCGATCAGTGAGACCCGCACCTGTTGACTTGTCAACTCGATTCTCAGAAAGACATTTTCCACATTTCAATCCAGCCTCAAAATCAAGGCCGAATCCAAATAAGAGATGCATTGTTTGCATGGTGAAAGGCCAGCTGCGGGTCACTCAGTATTGTTGTTCAGTATGCAATGTCACTCTGTGCCCTTTTCCTTGCTTCAGGCATTACCATACATTTGAAGTATGGGCATTGCAAATATGCCAGTGCGTCTCCGGTTCTATGCTCAGGGAATTTGAGAAGCTTGTAGTGTACACTCGGTGATGGCTGTTCAATCTGAGTGCCGGCAAGTATCAGTGAACATCCTCAAAGATTTTTTTTTTAAACCAATTTATTCTCCAGTCATTTGTGATAGCTATTAGTGTAAATAGTGTTGAACAGTGTAGTGTAATTTTGTATAATGTGGTGATAAAATTGTGATGAAAGAACTCGCGGATTACTCGCTGCCCTCTACAATGGCAAGTTATAGGCCTATTTTATTTAAGGAAAATGTGATATTTGAGTGTCTATTATTTGGAGTATTTGATAATTTTTCATTTGTGTGTTATGCATTTCAACGATCAATTAATATAAGCAACACAAATAATACTCCAAATCAGAATGAAATAGCACACATGGAATTTTTGCACTAAGACTGGATGAATTGAAAAATCGTTTTATTTGTAAATAATAACGCAATTGACACTGCAACGTATAATTTTATGCAAAATTTAACATAATATGTAAGCGGGTGTAGGTTGGCAAGAACTATTTCTTTTCCGAAGAAAAGTTTTACTGAAAATGATTCCCCATTATGTAGGAATTTCTCGTTTATGACCTACCCAATTAATGGGTTAACACTGTAGTCTTAACTCTCAGATATAGCTAAGGGAGTGCAATTAGTTTCAATACATAACATGAAAACAGCAAGTTTTTATTTAAAAGAAGATGCAATTTGTAATTTACAAAATTGGTCATTTGTCAAACATATGAATTTCTTGAGATACACCCTTTTGGCTTAGGATGGCACTATTGGTCTGGGATTCTAAAGTGAATTTAATATACAGATCTATAAAATTTATATACTGAAGTCAATTGTTGCAATTAGTGATTTGATTTATTATAGTAAAAATGTCGACATGTCTTGTCCAAAAATAATACCTTTATGTTTATTAATTATTTTATTGTTTTCTAAATTGTCCTAGTAAAAGTCTGCCAAAATATTTGAAACAGGTGAACCCATTTGTAAACCATTTTTGCTTGTAAATGGTATTGTTGAAGGTAAAAATATTGTTTTCTAGAACAAAATTCTGTAAATTAAAAAAACTAGTTTATGTTATTCAGTTAGGTTATTGTTGATTAAATGAACAATCTCTTTAATAGTAATATTAGAATGCATGTTTGTGATGTCATAAGAATGAATAGAATAGTTGGGTTGTAGATTCACATATTTAGTTCTATTTCAGAACTCAACGGCTGTGAAAAAGTATTTTTTTCAAAAATCTTTGAATGAATTGAGAAACCTTTTGATTGGGACTATTTCTAGAATTGATGATAGGTCTGATAGATTTATGTACAGTAGTTTATGTAGGACTCTGGCTGTATGTAATTTAGGGTTCATGTTAATTAGTTTAGAAACTTCTTATTCATTGAGAAGAAAATGTGAAGTTTTAAGGATTTGTTTTAATTTCCTTTGCATTGAAGTGGTGGGATCTTTCTTAACAATGATGAAATTATTATCTTAAAACAATTATTCTGGTTCATGGTTGTGGGTTACTGTTGTCATGTCCTAGTTCATGAGCCATGATCAATGGCTGAGTGGCTTAGTAAGTGGTCTTAAGAGTTGGGAGACCAGTTGTTATGGAATGGGAGTGGGCATCTCAGACATATTCTGAGTCATGGCCCTCCTTGTTCTCAGGCAGCTATGGCTATACAATCTACCGGTGGTCTCTAAACTGGAGAGATCCTCACTTGGACTATGGGTAAGTAAGGGTAGCATCCTACTTCACAGAATTTTCACTGAGCACGCTCGGAATATTTTAAGCAAGCCTCGGAACTATGGGAGTAATGGAGAATCCCGCTCCCGTTTGACAGGCGAGGGATTAATTGAAAAGAACTCCGCGAACAAAATGGAATTCGATGGGGAGCTATCAATATTAATGGGGCTTATGAAAGAAAGAAAGAAAGAAAGAAAGAAAGAAAGAAAGTAGAACTGGCTGAGTCAGTAAAGAGGATGCATCTGGATGTGCTGGGAGTAAATGATATTCAGATAAGGGGAGATAACAAGGAAGAGATCTGAGATTATAAAGTGTACTTGACGGGGGTTAAAAAAGGGAAGGTTGCATTCGGGAGTTAGTGGATTCGAACCTCTACTGTCGGCAGCACTGAAGATGTTTTTCTGTGGTTTCCCATTTTCACACCAGACAAATGCTGAGGCTGTACCTTAATTAAGGCCATGGACACTTCCTTCCCACTGCCTTTTCCTATACTATTGTCGCCATAAGACGTATCTGTGTCGGTGCGACGTACAGCAAATTGTAAAAAATAAAAAGGGAAGGTTGGAGTGTGGGATAGGGTTGTTCATAAGGAATATTATTGTATGCAACATAATTTCTGTAAGGCACATAAATGAGCGAATGATGTAGGTAGATTTGGCAGTTGGAGTAATTAGGACGACAATCGTCTTAAGTGTATTCACCATGTGAGGGTGCAGATGAGGATGAAGTTCACAAGTATTATGAAGCATTGATTGACATCGTAGTCAGGTCAACAGCAAGAATAGGATAGTGCTAATCTGCGATTTCAATACAAGAGTTGGATGTAGAACTGAAGGATATGAAAGGTTGATTGGTAAATATGGGGAAGTTGTGGAAGCTACTGGTAATAGTAATTGGAAGTATTTGCTGAACTTCTGTGCTTCTGTTTAGCAGTTACGAATACATTCTTCAAGCATAAGATAAGGCTGTTCGCCGCTTGACATGGGAGGGTAAGGGCACCAGATTCATAATAGACTATATCTCAACTGACTTTGAATTCAGGAAACCTGTTAGAAATCTGCATGTTCTCTGGGGATTTTTGGATGATGCAGACCACTATCTGACCTGTAATGAACTCTGTATCTCTAGGCCTAGGATAGAGAAAGTGAAATCTGTCTGCTGATGAATAAGGATAGAAAGTCCCCAGGCTGAGGAAATTAGACAGAAGTACATAGATATGATTAGTTAAATTATCCAAACAAAGTTTCAGGATATAGAACGACAATGGGTGGCATACAGCAGTGCTGTAGTAGAAACAGCAAGGGAACAACTCTGTGTAAAGATGGGAAATGGCAAAAATCTTGTTGGAATGATGAAGTTAGAACAGCTTCTTAACGTAAAAAGAAGACGTATTAGAAATGTCTGCAAATAAGGGCTGATGCAGACAGGGAATTGTACGTAGATGAAAGAAACAGCAAAACAAATAACACTATTTAATCCAAAGAGAGGTCTTAGGAAGATTTTGGTAGTAACCTGGAAAGGCTAAGTCAAGCAGTAGGGAAGCCTTTCTAGACCGTATTAAAGAATCTTAGGAAGGGAGGGAGAATGTAAATTAATAGCATTTTGGGTAATTCAGGTGAATCACTAGACAGGTGAATGAATATTTAGAAAATCATCTCGTCGTAAAAGAAAACCTTCCTGGTGACATCGCGAACAAATGAGCTCAAGGGGAGGAGGACAATGATGTTGGTGAAATTATTATTTATTTATCGTATGATGTGCACAGATAGATTATATAAATAAGTATACAATATATGCACAATATATACAAGCAGAAGCCTATAGTTCCAAATCAAGTCTATTGATCCATTTCAAGGCCTCCTCAGTTGCATTTAAACCTAAGAATTTCATTTTTTGTCCGTATTGAACTGAGAAGGATGATAGGAAAAACTTAAAACGGTCCACCTTTTCAATACAAAAAGTTATATTTTATTTATAACATGTATTTGTACTTGGAACTAGTTTCGACGCTGTGTTTGCGTCATCATCAGCCAAAATGGGAAACAGGCAAGCATGTAGGCATTTTGTTACACAAGGCGTTACATTAAACAATACACATCTTACAAGGAGATAAAAACAGGGACGAATATAGGAAACAAATGAATCGTTGAGAAAACAAAAGTTATACAAATTAAAAATAACCTTAACCACACATCTTGCAGTGCGAAAGTGTTCTTCTTGAATGATTCCTGAATGTAAAACACGCGCGCACACATTTCTGAGGAGCCAGCAGGCAGGACAAAGTAAAGTGAAACCTTAAGAGTTCTTCTGAGAAGAGTTCATCATTTTTCTATGTTCCGACTAACTAATGAAGTCTCCCTTGAGTTCCTGATAAACATATACAACAGGAAATTCTCCTTCACTCTCCACACTAGCTATAAAGAACAACGGTAAAATTTTAAATATTGCGCAGAGACGTGAAAGCATGATTTTGAACATGATATAACTCCTTCAGATAACCCAGTTTTTACACAAGGTGTTACATTAATTAATACACATCTTACGAGGAGATAAAAACAGGGACGAATGTGGAAACACATGCATCGTTATGAATGTCCTCCAAAGGACCTTGAAATGCTCTCCGTGGACACTCGGCAATTACGTGGTGGATGGTCTGTGAGGTAGCTCCACAATCACACCCAGAAGACTTCTGCCAGCCCCATTTATAAAGCGTATAGCCGCATCTTCCTTGATTGACTCTTATCCTGTTTAGAGTCCTCCATTGACGTCTGGGTAGATGGAATCCAGGAGGTTGAACATGAGGTAGAGTCACAAGATGTTGATTGGGAACAGAAGACTGCTGCCATTGGTGTAACCAGGCGTTCGTGATGGAGAACCCAGATTCTTCCAGTGTAAGTGCAGTGCGCCAGGGTGGAGATCTAGACTTAAGTCGAGGAGGGGCAGGTTGAGTAATATCCTGGTGAACGGGGAGGTTGGAGTCCTGGCTGGTCTTCTTCCACAGTTTTAGAAGAGCTTCAGACCTTCTTAAGCAAGGCGGAGGAATATTACTGAGTGTAGGCAGCCAGGCCACGTTTGTAGAGCGAATACAACCGGTTATGATGCGCATTGTTTGATTTAGTTGAGCATCAATCTTCGCAGTATGAGCACTGTTCAGCCAAGTTGAAGCGCAGTATTTGGCAACTGAATAGCAAAGAGCTAGAGCAGTAGATCTCAACACTTGGTTGTTTGCGCCCCAAGATGTGCTGGCTAATTTTTGAAGAATATTATTCAGACTTTTAATCTTGGCGGCTGTGTTGTTAATATGATGTTTATATGTTAGGGATCTGTCTAATGTGACACCTAAATATTTTGGGAAGGGACAGTGTTGTAAGGATTGATTTCTGAATGTTATTGAAGGCTTGTAGTTGGCAAATTTATTTCTGAGATGAAACACAGATACAACAGTCTTTTGGAGATTTGGACGGAGACACCACTTTTGGAAGTATGTATCTAGCTTTTCTAGATCTGCTGTAAGAATTTGTTCAGCTTCTGGAAAACTTGGTGTTTGGCTAACCAGTAGTATATCATCTGCGTAAATAAATTTCCTGGACTTAGTTGCTGGTAAGTCAGCAGTATAGAGGTTGAAAAGTAAGGGTGCCAGAACAGATCCTTGTGGAAGTCCATCATTCAGTTTGTAGGTTTTGCTTACTGCATCATCCGAGAAGATCTGAAAGTTTCTGTTGCTAATCATATTGCTAATGAGATTTGTAAGCTTGACACAGGGGATGGCAGAGATAAGTTTTAGCAGAAGCCCTTCTCGCCAAACAGTATCATAGGCTGCTGATAAGTCTAAGAAGACAGCCATACTAATCTTCCGATTCTCAAATCCAGTTTCAATACGAGAGGTCAATGCAAAAATTTGGTCAGCGCAATTTCTTCCAGGTCTGAAGCCAGCTTGTTCTGTGGGAAGGAGATTATTGATGGTTTCTGAGATCCTATTGTATATTAGTCTTTCCAGGAGCTTTAGAGTAACACTTAGCAGTGCAATGGCTCTGTAGCTTTGGTGAAATTGATGAAGTGGAAAGGATGGTAAGTAAACTCCATTGTCATAAAGCAGCAGAAATGTAGATGAAATTAGACTGAAATGGTGAAATATAGTGGGAAGACAGGAGGGATGAAATGGCTTCATAGAATAACAAGATTAGCATGGAGTGTTATTAAGGTACCTTCTGAGTGGACAGAAGCAGTAATTGCACCTATCTGTAAGCAAGGGAACAGGAAGGATTGCAACAACTATCAAGGTATCTCATTGATCTGTAAACCAGGCAAAGTGTTCACTGGCATCTTGGAAGGGAGAGTTCGATCAGTGGTTAAGAAGTTGGATGAAAACCAGTGTGGTTTCAAACAACAGAGGGGCTGTCAGGATCAGATTTTCAGTATGCACCAGGTAACTGAAGAATGTTATGAGAGGAATAGACAGTTATGTTTCATAGATCTAGCGAAAGCATATGACAGAGTACCGAGGGGAAAGATGTTGACCGTACTGGGGGCGACTATGGGATTAGAGCTAGATTGTTAAAATCAATGAAAGCCATTTCTGTTCACAATTGTGCCGCAGTGAGAATTGATGGTAGAATGAGTTTTTGGTTCAAGGTACTTACAAGCGTTAGACAAGGCCATAATCCTCTACTTTTGTTGTTCATAGTTTACAAGGATCATCTGGTGAAAAGTATAAAGTGGCAGGGAGGGATTCAGTTAGATGGAAATGTAGTAAGCAATCTGGCCTATGCTGATGACTGGTCTTATTGGCAGATTGTTGTGAAAGAAACTTGAAAATAGGTGCAATGAGTATACAGTAGTATGAAAATTAGCCCTTCCAAGACTTTTCTGATGTCAGTAGGTAAGAAAACCAAGAGAACTGAATGTTAGATTGGGGATACAAAGCTGGAGCAGGTAGATAATTTGAAGTATTTAGGATGTGTGTGTTCTTCCATGATGGTAGTATAGGCAGATTGAATCAAGGTGTAGTAAAGCTAATGCAGTCAGCTCGCAGTTGTGATCAACAGTATTATGTAAGAGAAAGTCAGCCCGCAAACGAAACTATCTTTATATTGGTCTCTTCAGACCAACTTTGCTTTACCTGTGTGAAAGTTGGGCGCACTCAGGAAATCTTATTCATAAGTTAGAAGTAACAGTCATGAAAGTAGCAAGTATTATTGCTGGTACAAACAATTGGGAACAATAGCAGGAGGGTACTCAGAATGAGGACATAAAAACTGAATTAGGAATAAACTCTATGGATGAAGCTGTATGCATAAACCGGCTTTGGTTTTTGGGTCATGTGAGATGAATGTAGGAGGATATGTTACCTAGAAGTATAATGTAGTCTTGTGGAGGGTAAGAGAAGTGGAGGGAGACCAAGACGATGCTTTGACTCAGTTTCTAATGATTTAAAAATAAGAGAGATAGAATGAAACGAGGCTACGGAACTACTTAGAAAAAAGAGGATTGTGGTGGTTAGTAAATTCACAGAAGCTCGCAGACTGAACGCGAAAAGCAAAACTGTCTCTAATGAAGGGTGTGTGTGTGTGTGTGTGTGTTTTTTAAAATTTATTCAGTTTTGACCATGGTTACTGTGGTGTTATCTTTGCTTTAGTGACTGTTAAATTATTGTCTTTAACTTTTTTTCCAAGCTGATTAAATACTTATTAATTATTGTGTTGTCTTCGAAATTCTTTTCAAGGTGAATGTTTTGAGGTTTTCTCCTTACTTCATGTCTTTTGTCCTGTTGGTCGATGGGGAGCTGATTTTCTGTTCTGCTTCTTCTATGGTTATTATGTTATTTTTAATAGGAGAATTAAGGCAATTGTGTTTAAGTCTTTTGTTGAGCATGTGGTTTCTGTAGAACCGAGTGAGTTGCCCATGCGGTAAAGTTCGCGCAACTGTGAGCTTTTATTTGGGACATAGTGGGTTTGAATCTCGCTGTCAGCAGCCCTGAAGATAATTTTTCCATGATTTTCCCTTTTCACACCAGGCAAACGCTGGGGCTGTACCTTAATTAAGGCCAAGGCTGCTCGCTTTCCACCCCTAGCCCTTTCCTATCCTAATTATAACATATATTATTAATATATTACTTATATGTATATAAATTATAACTTGTTGAGTATTGAAAATTGGAAAATATATACCATTCTATTTAAAGAAATTATTTTACTCGAAATTAAAAGGAGGTAAGTGTTGCAAGCTAAATATTGTTCTACTGCCTAGTGCAGAGTGAGGGAGGTTTTTTCTTCTAATGTGTTACTAGCCTTGAACCATATTTTTATTTCTTGTAATCGAACACTCTGCCTTTTTTAAATTTTTGTTAAAAAAGTTAAAACTGCATTAACCTTTTTCAGGAGGGGATCTTTCCATTTTGCCTTGTAGGTATAGTAGAGTTTTTTTTCATACTTAGTAGAAACATTTAAAAACTTGCCTTCTAACCAATTAGATAACAAAAGGAACCATACCCTCCACATTGACTGTTCTGCTGTTTCTTGTTACCTGAAACAAGTCTGTTCTTTCTCAGACAGGTTATTCTAAGAATATAATTTTAATTTAAAATGGATAAACTAATTTAGAATTATACAAACCATAATCCATTCATTTGGAAGATTACTATGCAAATCTTCATAAAACATCTAAAAGAAACCAATCAAAGATGTGTATGCACTACTTAGAGTTATTTATTTTGAAATCTTTGAAGTTAGATAGATCCATTCAAAATGGTTTGTTTCCAAAATGATAGCAATGTTTCCTTCTGTTCTAGGGACTAGTTCTCCTCTACTTAGTGGACCTCTCGCTGTGTTACCTCCTATATTAGGATCACCTACTCGATTGGCTGACAATAATAATATACGCCATTCTCCTGTTATGCCATTTGGTACACGAGCAATGACATTACCAGAAATCTCAGGTAAGTGGGTTTTTTTTTTAAGTTTTTTTTTTTTAGGATTGCCTATTAAAATTTTATTTTTAAACTTTTGGATGATTTGAAAGACGCTACATTAAGTGACTTTAGTAACATACAAATATATACAATGAAACCTCTCCAGATGACCACCCCTTTCACCAGACCCCCGCTTTCCACAGCCATTTTCCTCCAGAACAGAAAGTAAATAATAGTTTAGAAGTAGCAGCGGCCCACAGCCTTCGAGAGAATCACTGTAGCGAGCATAGTATGTTCAAATCTCAACTGTTTGACAAAAAGCTTGCTTCGTTGCACTCATCAATGTAAATAGAGGCCTTCTAAAACGGTGTGAATATTGATATGGTTGAAAATTTTTATATGTAAACATTCTCAGAGACTACAGTGTAGTTGTGATTCTTCTGTCCAGTACAAAGAAAGCCCGAAAAGCATAAATACGGGAGAAATGTGTGATAACAGAGGACTGTGTTCAGTTGTGATTAAGTAATACAAAATCAATTTACTGTTCATTTTAAGTATTCAGTCAACATACTTTAAGATTGGGGGTACGTATATTTTGCTATCTTTTGTGTGAATAGCCAGGACTTTCTGTACAATTTTTTCCAAAGACCAAAAACATTCTGTCTCGTACGAAGCAAATGAGCGAGTTTTTAGGACTAAGAGCATTGGAAAGATTTTGAGGTAAACTACACAAAATATTTCTGTTTTCCAAACATGATCAAAAGTGGAAATATGACACCCGGTTATGGTTTGTCTGCTTTGAAGATTTTTTTATTTAGCTTTGCCTCGAACGTTCGATTTGCATTAAGATTTTCAGTTGTAAATTGACTTCTTTTAATGGAAATTGAATGGAAGAGGAGAATGGTAAATTATGAGATTCAAGAAAATTTTAAATGATTTACAATAATTTATGTCTGTCTGTTAGGTCATCAGCCCAGAGGCTGGTTGGATCCTCGAATAGCACCACCAAAGATTATGCAGCTATAGGGAAACCACAAAAACCAATGGCAGTACCAAAATGAGGCATACTAGGCAAGATGAGGAGTGAGGTAGTTTGCCATTGCTTTCCTCACTGGACCAGACAGTGCTATTGTAGCACAACTAACCCTATGAGCAACACCTTTCATGACACTCAGACACACTGGTTGTGCTCTGAATGTCATTAATCAGCACCACCCATACCCCAGCAGCTTCCATATTGTCTCAGCCATGGATGAGACTGGGACTTCAGTGGAAGCTACACTTTGCTCTGGCCTGTGCCAAGAGATGGATGCGAAAGTACTGTATCCATCAAGAAATGACAGCAGGCAGACAATAATTTATTGTGCCTGTATATATTACTATAGGACATTTAAAAGAATAGTAATGGAAATAAAGGACATCTAAGCTGTAAATTATAGTATCTGGTAAGGTATGAATGGGGGCTTCTACACATATCGTACATATATATACTGTATATACACTAAACTCCTGCCTGCTGTCATTTCTTGATGGATGCAGTACTTTTGCACCCATCTCTTGGCACAGGCCAGAGCAAAGTGTAGCTTCCACTGACGTCCCAGTCTCACCCATGGCTGTGACAATATGGAAGCTGCTGGGGTGTGGGTCGTGCTGAGTAATGGCATTCAGAGGTTATGCAAGGTGTTGCTCATAGGGTCAGTTGTGCTACAATAGCACTGCCTGGCCCAGTGAGGAAAGCAATGGCAAACTACCTCACTCCTCGTCTTGCCTAGTACGCCTTAATTAGGTACTGCCATTAGTTTTAGTGGTTTTCCTATAACTGCATAGCCTTTGGTGGTGCTATTTGGGGCTGATGACCTAACAGACAGACAGACAGACAGACAGACACACTAAACTATATATAATATATTCAATAGCTGTTACTACTATAAACATACATAAAAAATGAAAAATGTAGCATTATGTACAATTTCAGGCTACAAAAAAAAGAATAATAATAATAATAATAATAATAATAATAATAATAATAATAATAATAATAATAATAATAATAATAATAATAACCATCGGATGGCATCAGCTACCATGTGCAAGCATATTAATCTGACGCCATCTGCCTATCTGTTCGTCATTTTCTATGGTAGAGTAAACCGAATCTCTCTTGGATGTTTATGACTGAGTTTTTAAATAATTTGTCGTGTAAATACAAAATGTGTCGCCAGAGATCTTTTACATGCCGTCATTATACGACATGATGTGTCGAATGGCCTTTTTCCGCCCTTCAAAAATCTGACTACCTCTGTCAGGTTTGAACCCGCTATCTTGATATACGGAGGCCGACACTGTACCACTGACCCACAGAGGGAGCTATTCCAGTCCATCACGCACATCAGCAGAATTACAGAGAAAACAAATATATGTAATTTTACTCATCAATATTATCATTACTGTAAGAAATACGTCAAAAAATCAACATTACCTCCTGATTATAACGAAGAATAACAGGGTATCAACCTATTGGTTACAAAACAAGATGGTCTTTGTTAACCTACTTCTAAGATTGGGATCATGCATGTATGACTTGCTAATATATATATTCATATACGCTTTCACAGTTATCTTGACCGTTCAGTGAAAGAAAAAGCTTTCCCTTATATTTCCTAAAAAATTTATTTTAGTCCTCGAGGTAAGGTCCAAAAATCTCACTCACACTAATAGGGTGGGGGGGAAAGCAAAGTCGGTGCAAGAAGGCCAATCCACATGACAAGCCACAAAATATTATTTTATATGCACGAAAATGAATTTCAAAGAAACATATGTGTGAAACTATACGCCATTGCTCTTTATGAAGCTCTTTGCAGCCATAGAGACTAGCATTTTCCATCAGACAAGTACATACTTCAATTTATCGTGAAGTTCCAGTAGTGAAAGCACCAAACAAGCCAGCTTTTTGCCTAACAGCACGCTCGCTCATATTCGCATGTGACTGCAGCACTAGTGCTACCTCTTGTGTATATTTGACTAACACTCTGATTTTAATGGCGTAGAGTATTTTTTCTGTGAGATTACATCCCCCCTCCACCCCCTTCCCAAGAGACGACCATTAATTTCAGAATTAGTGTCTTACATAGCCCCTTGAAAACCATCACATTTGGCTACAACCGTATGTTTCATATACCGGGCGAGTTGGCCGTGCAGTTAGGGGCACGCAGCTGTGAGCTTGCATCCAGGACATAGGGTTCGAACCACACTGTTGGCAGCCCTGAAGTTGGTTTTCCGTGGTTTCCCATTTTCACACCAGGCAGATGTTAGGCTGTAGCTTAATTAAGGCCACGACTGCTTCCTTCCTACTCCTAGGCCTTTCCTATCCCATCGTCACCATAAGACCTATCTGTGTCGGGTGATGTAAAACAAATTGTAAAAGAAAATTATAAGTTTCATACCAATTGTATACCGACAATTCTGTTTTCTCAGAAATACAGGAAACTACGTGTACAAGTACTGTATTATCACCACATAATCGTCATACTTTTTATACCAAAATTTTCAAAATAATTGTAGACTGCAACAATTACACGAAGAATTTTTAGTACCAATATTTATATTGCTCAAAAATAATCATTTTTAATTACGGTAAATTGTATTTGATAAAAGTGTAAGGTACACATAACACTTGCGTATATACATCGAAATAATTAATTAGTCCAAATCAAATAGATAAATAAATAAATAATACCCGTATATGTACTACACATGGAAATTAGAGTATGGTTCCAGTGTACGAGACCCTCACCAGGATTACTTGATTCGAAAACTGAAAAATAGTCCAAAGAAAAGCAGCACGATTTGTAGTTTGATAACGTGGTCGCAAGACAATGTACAATTTATTCACCAGTGATATTATGAGTTCTGATTTGAAATACATAAGGCTGTAAGTCGTCGCTTGTCACCAACGTCACCGGGAAATATCGGTACCGCACACACTTGTCTAGTAGTATGGCTTTCAAGGCCTAGCAACCAGGGGTACACTGGTATCAGAATGCGGAGGCAAACGGCGATAAAATGAGTCACCGAGAATCTAATTCACGAAAAAGAAGTTAATATTTGTTCTTGTCACCGGTAACATCAAAAAGAATGTGTCCTTGTTTTTCATTAACACTGTCATGTAATCAGCCGCCATGGGCCACATTCTTGTGGTCTGCTGCAATGCATAATCGAACATTCTGGTATTGGGAAATTTTTTAGTAGGTGCACCCTTGCTTGCAGCTCTTGTAGTTCACCAGAAGTGGGCCTTTCCATATCCTGGGGGTATGATGTAGTTTTTTTCCCCGTTTTGTGTTTATTTTTGTGTTTATTAGAACTCTCATGGAAGTATCAACTGATCTGTAATGTGCAATTATATTGCATGTGTTTGTTTGTGTGTGATGTGATTACTGTACTGTAGAAGTATTTGTGCGAGAATTTAAGTTTAATTTTGTTTTTTGGCATGTTCGTAGAAATATTTTGTTTTTTAATAATATAATACTGAACAGTTACTGGCAGTAATTTCATAGCATTACATTAACGTGTGAAGCACTTGTTTGTGATCATTGGTAATTACAGAAACTACTCTGCAGTCTTCAAAATAAAATGTTGTTGTCTTCGCTGCACAGTACGAAATGGAACTGAGGAAACAAAATTTCCGTAAGTGGAAAGGTGGTGTGTAACTGGCGGAATTTGAGATAAGATAAACAGCACAAACTATTCTATACGCGCGTTCGTCAGCTGGAGCGGCAGCTTCGTCTGACAATGTCATGTGATCACAGCTGATTAAGATGGTGGAATCCCGGTCCTCTGAAGTAGTCTTCGCATTGTCGATGGCAATGTATTCTGCGAAAGTTGTACCGACATCTCGCAAAATTGACTGTGTTGCTAAACTCCCCATATGCCGTACACATATTTAAATTGTGCTTTCATATGCAATTTACATTGAAGTTTTGTTTACCTTTTAAGTGGCTTGAGGAACAAAATTTGAACATGCGGCGATTATGCAATGAAATTTCAAATTCAGATTTTTGTATGTGATGCTTACGCAGTGGTGACAATTATGTGGTAAAATATTATACATAAAGGTGACTATGTTTTTCGTGCACCACTATGTAATTCGATTAGTTCAACCTAATGGTGCTGTACTTTCATCCCCCTCATCTGCCATATATAGACTCAAGGCCGCTAAGAAACATCTCTATTGTAAGAGCCTGACCTGCAGCTGCTTTGTTTTAAACCATAAGCTATAGGTCATTCACCATTGACTATGAGTAATAAATAACGTGCTCTTCTCATGTAAGGGTGTGGGAACAGGTAATAAGCAATGAAATCTTACGAAATCACTAGCGATTGTTCTGTCTTCAAAGTGAAAGCAAGTTGTCATGTTGAATAAGAAAATGCATGTTCTCTCTCTAGGAGAAATAATTTCTGTGATGTAAAGTGAAAAAAGGACTATCACAATGTGAAATAGCAAATCAGTTTGTGTGAAAGGCCAAATGCAAAATACAGATGCAAATTGTGACCATTACTTGAGGGAGTGGGAGGAAAATGCAAATAAAGAGACAAAGAAAAGAAGGTGGCAACCATGTTAAGTTGTAAATGATGTTATTCCCAAGTGGTTTAACTGCACTGTTGCCAAGGGATTTCAGTTATGGTATACGTGAGGAAGAATTCTCGAGCTACTGTTCCTGAACATATGCAGTACTGTAGATTACAACTGAAATAATATTAGTAAATAAAGTTCTAAATATTGTACCGTATCACTCATTAACATAGTTGTAGTTATAATTATGTGCAGTGCTTGTGTTTATGTTAAGGTCATCATCATTTCCCTCATCCAGTTTTTCTGTGTCGGGATGTTTATGGCACCTTTCCATCTTCCTCTATCCAACTGTCATTGTTCCTTCTCAACTGTGTTCCCATCTGGGTTTCTTCTAATTATACCATTCTTGATCGTTTTCAGCCACCTTAGTCTGGGTCTCCCTCTTGCCCTACTTCCTTCTCTGGGGGTCTCCATCATCCACTTCTGCATCCTTCGCTGTATCTTTATTATTCTCTCACTTATGTAGTCCACTTTATTTACAGACCCATCTAAAATTCTGTTCTCCTGTTGTTTTTGTGAATGTCCAGGTCTCTGCTGCATATGTCAGTATTGGGCAGTAGTATATCTTATACATCATCTCTTTAAACTTTGTTGGTACTTCCTTCTTCCATACTAGGTTTCTCACACTCTGTTAAAATGAATTTCCCTGTAGAATCCTTTTACTGATCTCCAAGTCCAACTCTGTATCCTACATCATTTCTCTTCACAAGTACTTTAAGCTCTCTGCTATTTCAAGGTTTTGACCCTTTATTTTTATAATTCATTTCTCTTCTACTCAACACCATTGTCTTACTCTTTTCCACACTGATTTTCATTCCATAATTTTCAATAATCTCGCTCAGTATGTTAAGCTGCCTTTGTTCTTCCTCTCTGTTTGCTCCCCACACTAAAATATCATCTGCAAACAACAATACCTTCAGCTCCCTGTCCCTGTATTTTACTTTTGTGTCCTTCACAATTTTGTCCATAACCATTAATGAATAACATTGGTGACAGTACACTTCCTTGTCATAGCCAAGTTTCATTCAAAGACCACTCTATCCTCCCTACATATGTCTGGATGCTGCTGGAATAATTTTTGTGCATTGCTTGCACATATTCTATCATTTATCTTCCAAATCCTTTCTCTTGAATTACTTTCCATACCTTTGCTATGGGTACACTATCGTAAGCCTTTTCTAAATCAATGTTTTCTATTAACTGTTTTGCTCTGAGTATAAGAGTCTAGTGTTGATCTTCCATTTTGAGAGCTATATTGGTCTTCTTGTAATTGTCCTTCCATCTTTCTTCTCATTCCCTTTTCTAGTACCCTTTCAAATAATTTTGCTACCTGAGATATGAGTGATACGTCAATAATTATCACATATCTTCTTGTCCCCCTTCTTAAGTATAGATCTTACTTCAGTCATTTGGTATCAGTTTTTCTTTCCAAATACATCTAAATAGCCTCTACAGCCATTGTAGACCAATGGATCCTGCTGCCTTATCATTTCCACACACAATTTATCCAGGCCTGCTGGTTTTCCCACTCTAATACATTTGACAGCAGTTTCCACAGGCCGTGAAGTTTGGGCAAAGTTCTCCCAGTCAGTCTTGATTACTGCGGCGATACCAGAATTTGAAATGGAGGCAAAAAATAATGAGAGAGGGCAGAAATCCATGCCATTTTCAATTTACATTGTAGGGAGTAAGTTATATACATTCATTGCAGTTTACGTATTTTGACCAGATACAATAGAGTTATGCCTACAACCTCAAATACTTTTTACTGTACGTAATGTATTATAATTTTCACAATTATGCTTTAAGAAGTGCTTTCAGAAACATCTCTAACAGGGAGTTAAGGTGGGTAAGATGTGGCTTGTGGTTGCTTGGATAAAAAAATATCTGATTAACTCACCCAACAATCCAATCATGCTTACTGGGAATAACATCAGTTATCAGTTAGATTATTTATTTGAAGGCATACTGTACATATATTTGGTAGACACATTTACGTTGTTGTTGTTGTTGTTGTACTTCAATTTTGGATAGTAAATATCTACCGCATTTACTCGTGTATTCGAACCCCCTTGGTTTTTTTAAATGAAGAAAATTAAAAAATAAATCTTGCATACGAGGACCCCCACCCAACGTAATTCGTCAGAGAAGAACAGCGATTCCGCTTCGAAGCGGGTACAAGCCTTACTGCAGCTCTGATGACATCACACAAATTTGTGAATAGTTTTGTCCGTACAACCCATACAATGAAAACACACGTCGAAGTCATGTGGTACATCTGTGTTTCAAAGTTGTGACATGTCCACCTCCGTAGCATAGGCCTACTGCAGCTCGGATGACGTTGCACAAATAGGTGAATAGTTTTGTGTCCGGCCAACGCATTATAATTTATTATTATTATTATTATTATTATTATTATTATTATTATTATTATTATTATTATTATTATTATTATTATTTCGTGTGGCTATTTCTAGCCAAGTGCAGCCCTTGTAAGGCAGACCCTCCGATGAGGGTGGGCGGCATCTGCCATGTGTAGGTAACTGCGTGTAATTGTGGTGGAGGATAGTGTTATGTATGGTGTGTGAGTTGCAGGGATGTTGGGGACAGCACAAACACCCAGCTCCCGGGCCAATTGGAATTAACCAATGAAGGTTAAAATCCCTGACCCGGCCGGGAATCGAACCCGGGACCCTCTGAACCGAAGGCCAGTACGCTGACCATTCAGCCAACAAGTCGGACACAAATAATAATAATAATAATAATAATTATTATTATTATTATTATTTTACGTCCCCACTTAACGATGCTCGGAGATACCAAACAAAACATATTATGTGTTAATAAAAAAATGGAGACACTGATCATACGAAATTAAACACTGTGATAATAAAATGCATTACCGCCTCATCTGTAGATATTTATAAATGCGGCAAACTTTCCTGTTACTTATTTTTAATCTTCCCATCGTGGGACTTCTGGCACTTGATAGCATACCTAACCTAAACAGTGTGGTCTCTCTTATCTCATTTATATTTCATCTCATTTTGTACCATTAGGGCCGATGACCTAGATGTTAGGCCCCTTTAAACAACAAGCATCATCATCATCTTGTCTCATTTACAGCTGCTTAGGTAAACCGTGATGTGATAAATGTGGAAAACAAGCATGAAATATACTTAAGAATAATGGTTTAGCTTTCAACAGCAGCAGTTATCCAAAGAACACTTCCAGTCACTGTGTATTATATTTGGAAGTACAACTCCTTTGGCACGCTTTCTACAGCACGACTTTATTCAGAAGTAGTGGCTTCTGCTACACGTACACCAACTGGGAATATCAGAGACCATCTCCAGAAACCATTTGGAAATAGATTCTCACAGTTTGGACTCTGTAGTTGTGAACAAAACTATTTTTAAAAGTTTCAGAAAAAGACGGGACCTCGAAATCTCGAAAGCTTTTGATTCATGACTGATGACATGCCGGTAGCATGTAAGTTGGCGGCACAAGGCAATAATTCAAATGAAAGCAGTTATTAGGTTTGTCCACATTTACTGTGTGATAGGCCTACTGCTCAACTGACAGAGACAAATGACTGGCCATTAAGTTCTTTTGTATCAATATTGTGAGACAAATATTTGTAGCAAGTTTTTACGACCATATGCCCTTCCTGACATCAACCTAATCAGAGGAATTTATGAGATGAAACGAATGACATTATATGAGTAAATAAAACTGACTATATTTATTTTATATGTAGGCCTAAATATCATGTTCACCATTTATTGCCTCCAAATGAAAATAGCAAATATAACTCAAATACATTTATAAGTTTGTTAAAGAATAGTGTAGAATGTTTACATGTATAATTTATAGCTCTTTATAGTCTAGAAGCCATGCGTTCACTGCACAAAATTTGAGGTTATCGCATATTGGGCCCCCCTCTTACTTTTTTTTGGGCGGTAAAAGTGTTGGTCTAATATCCGAGTAAATACGTTATGTCCTCACTCGTGATGAAACTCCCTCACCATTTAGTGGCTAGCTATTATTATCGGACAACTGAAAAGATTTAGGTACTATTTTCAGAAATTCATTGAACAGGGAAAGTCTCACAACTCAGTGCAAAATCAAGTAATAAACTTGTTGAATTATGTATTACGTTTTGCTGAATGAGTAACAGGAAATTTACTTTTTTTTAAATGGAAATACTGTCATTTACATCTAAGGAATTGTAAATTGTAGCTTGCACGCTTAAACCCTGTATCTTTGTGAATTGTAACACAAAAATTATAACATGTTAGTTTTCTTTGAATGTATAAATATAAGAAAATAAAACTGTTTATATCGAGCGCAGTGTGATTCGAACCGAAAAATCTTGAAATTGTCAGTTTTCTGGCCATTATAATGTGTGTATTAAAAAAAAAATACTCTATGGTATCTTTTACGTATGAAACATCTTGAGGTAGATAATCAGTAGTAGTAATAACACGCATTATTTTCAAAGCACCACATCAGCTAAGGACTCGGAATGAATCAGGTGCAGGGCCGATGACTTGCGATTAGGCCCCTTAAAATAACAAGCAGTGAGCATCAGAATCAGGTGCAGGCTACATGACGACTGACTCGAGGTCAGGAGATACCTTGGGCTGTGGATAGGCGAGATAGGAGTAGCCAATGAGAGAGCTTTATTAAACGGCCACATGACCCAACGACGTACACATCGTCCACTCCTTACGTAGTGATAATCTAATACAACTGATTTTAACCACATGATTTACAGTCGTAAGTTCTAGAAATAAATCTAAAAATTGTAACAGAATATATTACAGTACCGCAGTCAACATTTCGCTGAGTAATAAAGGAGAGCTTCGTAGTCACAATCGAATGTCCTAATGGCTACCAAACTTCTTAAACTGAAACCTTATGGAGTGACTATCGTGCATGAATTATGGTCCTGTGGTGATGGAATTTCTGTATTTGTAATTTACAAAACATTGTTTACTGCATTGATGATCCACATCTGATCATTTTTTCTGATGAGATATGGTCACATGGCTTCACAGAACAATAGATATTGGAGTACAGAGAATCCCTGATTGATTAAGTTCCATTAAATGACAAAAACGTAGGTGTGTTGTAACTGCCCATCTTTTTAAATGGTACAGTAAATGGACACAGATACCGTACAAATATACGCCTACTTTTTTTCAAATGTTATCAGATGATGGGGGAAAGAACAGATATTTCCATTGAAATTCTGTTACAGCCCATACTGGCGATGTTTCCTTAGCTGATATAAAAAAGTTTTTAGTGACAGGGTTATTTCTATAGGATTATGGCCTCCTCGTTCCTTGATATTACCATGTGTGACTTATCTGTGGGGGCACTAAGAAATTAAGTTTATAGGAATAATCCTTGCAGTGTAGAGCAACTGCACAGGAATATTACAGCACGTATTAGGGATAATTTTGTGACCGCTATTTCGAGCATGTACATAAATAAAAATAATAATAGAAATTGTAAATAACATAATAATAATAATAATAATAATAATAATAATAATAATAATAATAATAAGGTAAAACCAGTAGTAAATAATATAATACATAATAATATGACTAAGGTAATAGTGGCGGTGTATTGACATCAAAACATAGAAGCGTAACGAGTATCTATTAAATACGCAATATAAGAAATAAAAGGGTACAAGTACAACCTTCATACCAGAGATTACCAGATAACCGCACGACACACAAGACTACCAAGCTTATCTGTCCTTCGACATACACACAGACAACATCAAACTACCAAAACAAGTGTGACGATCACTGAATCAGCATAACCAACGAATGGTAAAAGGCACAGACGACCTCAATACTGACTCCATCTCACATCACAAGAACACAGTACACATACACACACAAAAACACCCGTGCGATGACACATCAAGAAGTACCCACAAAATAAAAGGACAGAACATCAGAACGTGACCTCAAGTACCCTTGAACTTATCACACAACAATGAGACTCTTAGGGCCAATATCGTACTCCTAAGAGAGGAATGGCATCTCAGCACCTAAAGCTCCAAATCTCAGCGCGCGCACACACACACACACACACACACACACACACACACACACACACACACACACACACACACACACACACACACACACACACACACACACACACACGCCTACCCAAGGCACAATTATATTCAAAAATCGTAGGACAGATACAGCACAGCTACAAATTTAGAACCGTACTCAGTCTAGAGAATCCCATACTTCTACAAACTGAGTACATAAATTTAGAAGACACGAACCTGTAATACAAGAAATTTTAACATTGATAAAATCGAACGAGACAAAACAAGCAGGAAAATTAACTAAAAGGCTTAACTAAATCGCGATACCTTCAAAATTTTGCTAGTGACAAATTTAAAATAACCGAAAGAAAATCTTGACAATCTGCCAACCTACTATGAATTTAACAATAATTTATGGCTCAGCATAAGGACACCAAAATGAACGTTTGCAGAAAATCATCCTAGTATTCATTCTACAATAACAAGGGACATCATTTTCCATCTAGGCAGCTAATACCAAGAAAAAGATTACGAGGAATCTCATACCAGATACACTAGATTTCGAACATGTCATGAGCACAAGTGCAGATCCGTAACCCGTCAAATTTGCCCATAATGAGCCTCAGCCTAGCTGGTCTAATAATATGGAGAGCACAGTTCTCCCTACAAGACTATCACAGTCAAATGTAGTACCATTCCTAGAAGTATAGGAAGACACAGGTAAATAAATATACGTGACAAGGAAACAGACACTTACACGATGGAAAAGCACAAGACAAACTAGGAAACTTTCGAATTTTAGCAGCTAGTAGGGAAACAATCACCAAAATAGTCCCATACCTACTTGGAAACGAACCCAGATCCAGCAATAGACCAAAAACAACACATGACCGGAAATTTAAATTTAAACTGAGCTAAAACATGACGTAAAATTTACTTTAGAAGATCACACACGTAGAATGGTACCAAATATAACATACCAGGCGACAAGAAACAAAATTTACAAAATAATTTGCCAAAACACGAGATTTACGAACAGGAAAACACTCGAAGAAATAGACGAAAATTCACAACATTACCTTAAAATTGTTGCCAAAAATTTACCAAAAGAGGAATTACAGAAAAACTAAGGAAACTCCATGCTAAAATTTAACCAGAACACAATGATCACTGACAATTCACGCTACAATTTGCGTGGTCTAGAAGGAAAACAAGCAGAACGCGACACTCGATAACTTACGATGTAAGGTGTGTACACTTCGCAGTGGGTCAAACGCTCAGCTGTTTTCAAGACACTTCAGCTGCTCAAGAGATAAACATGAATTCAAACACGGGAGTACAGTATCGAGACAATACACAGCACGATATCACGACGTACTTTAAAACAACCGGAAATTACACAAATGTTACAATCGGAACACAAATGGAAGAAAACTAGACATAATCAAACATATTGAAATCTATCAACGAAGACTTTCGGAAAGCGAACACAGCACACGAAATGTGAAGATATCACTACTACAAAACACGTGGTCAAGCGAAACCTTGCCACATAAGAAAATTTATTAAAATTAACATAACCAAAACTTGTTACAAATAGTGACGCACCACCTCCTCCAACCGTTAATAAATTAATTACAAGTGAAACACAACACAAAACTGCACATCGCGTAACGAAAACACGTGGTGAAATTAACTCACGCAAGAATCATAAAAAAAAACAAGAACCGGGAATTACGAATACACACGGAACACTTACAACTATATTCAAACTTAAGATTAAAATTAATTTTAGAAAAGTTAGCCGAGAATGATCATTGTAAGCCTTTTATCCTTTCCATAACCACGCTCTGCTACCAAATGTGACCACTATTTCGAGCGTGTACATAAATAAAAAAAAATAATAGAAATTGTAAATAACATAATAATAATAATAATAATAATAATAATAATAATAATAATAATAATAATAATAATAATAATAATAAGGTAAAACCAGTAGTAAATAATATAATACATAATAATATGACTAAGGAAATAGTGGCGGTGTATTGACATCAAAACATAGATGCGTGACGAGTATCTATTAAATACGCAATATTAAAGCAATTATAGAAAACACTTACAGGCCTAAAATGACAACTAAGAAGGGATAGTGGAACGTGCTGGAAGCCCTAATGAGGTCCATAGGAACGTATGACGTTATGGGGGAGAAAAGACTTACATGAAACACCCTCTAGCTCAATTCTATTAAAAATAACAGATAACCAAAATTACACGAGACTAAGTTACATAAGAGTAGCAGAAGCTTTACACATTGACAAACGGAATAACTACGAAACCAAAACACAAATGAATGGATAGTTGATTAAAAGACAGGAGGAGAACTTTAAATTACGAGATCGAGAATCTAGGGCAAACCCAAGACACGTTGAATATTAAAATTTTGAAAATCACATTAACCAAGAAAATACTGAAACGCAATGGAATTAAATTCAATTAAACGAAATCAGAAAACATTGAAAATAACATGAAAATAGCACTGAAATAACACTTACCTCGGAAAGGCAGGAGTTCCCGAGGGTAGCCCTCGAGCGCGAACGCTCGCTAGGGCGGTCGGATGGTAAAAGACGCCGAGCAAACGCATCATTTTTCCAAAGCCGGCAAGAAGACCGGATATGGCCCGATTACAATCAACCAATAAGAAACAATTTCCACTAGATTCTCGTTTGCCAATACATTCGCATAACCATGTATGGTTATTTCCTTTCTACAGACGCTAGATAAATTACATCACTAATTTCAACATCCCTAACCGCACGTGCGGTATAGGCTGTTCCAAATTAAATGTTACCAAATTACATCATGATATACGAATCACTTTATCACTCTTGCAATGTTAATGATCCAATCTTGAGGTTTTCTTAATTTACATTTTACTATTGCCTGAAAGAAAAATTATTACACATATATTTCAGCTACATACACAAATATTCCAGCAAAGTCCAGAGTTCTTATTTCTTCATTTCTCAAAATATTACGAACAAAATAAAATCCTTCAGTTATGTTAAATTTAAAAAAAAAACTTTTACATTTCCAAACTCTAACTTCTTGCAACACACAACATCCAGTTCCAGTTCTCTATACCAGCACAGCTTACAAATTTCATCGAAAGGAATGTGTGACTGCAGATAGACATTACTTTCATGGACATCACTTTCAGTATTGCCTACAGCAAGTATAGTGTACAGAAACTGAACACTGTGGATGCTGAGCATAGAGCGAGGGGTTATGGATCAAAAGTCTCAGCTAGTGACACACCATCCTGGCAGTTAATGCATGTGCTGTGCCAGCCCAAGGCTTCTTCTTCTTCTTCTTCTTCTTCTTCTTCTTCTTAATCTTATTCTTATTCTTATTCTTATGCTTCTTGGGATTTACTTGGGCGCTGCTGAAAAGCTAGTACCCAGTCACAACACTTACTGTCACAAATCTTCAAGAGAAACAGACTAATTTTTACTTATGATGGATAGAGTTGTTGAACACTTGTAGAAACACCAGGATTACAGGTCGAGAACGTGATGTCATCATAGGGTACAGCAAAGAGATTGGGTTACAGTTATGTAGAGGAGGATGCGAGTTAAGAAGCTCATAAGACTTGCTAGTCAAAATCACTTAGAGTTTAATGTTACAATTATCCAAAAATTCTGGAATAGCAAGAACAAGTGAAGGTGTTGGCTGTTGAACGAGGCGAGCGACTGTTGTGGGTACTTGTACTTTTTGTGAGCGTAAAGTATGGAAAAAACGTTTTCTATGTAGGGCGAAATGGGAACATTGAAAGAATATGTGATTAATGTCAGCCATACTATTATTACATGAACACATGGGTGTATCCGCTAACTTTAATTTGAATTTATAAGCCGGAGTCAGAGCATGATTAAAGCGTAATCTGATAATTGTTATAATATGTCTGCGTGAATATTTTGTTGTCGAAAACCATGGGTGACTAGCAATACTTGGTTGCAGCTGATAGTAATATCTTCCTTCGAGTTTCGCTGATTGTGTCCAGTAGTGCTGCCATTTTTGTTGAATAGCAAGTTTAATAATCGGCATGAAATCTGTGTAAGGGCTATGGAAGCATTTATTCCGGTTCTGGATGCAGCTTGTTTTGCCATTTTATCAGCCTGCGTTGTTCGAATGAACTTTTATCCATGTTAAAGTAATATCAGCACCATTTTCATCAAGTTCAAATAAAAGGCGTCAAATATTGCAGATGTACCAATTTGTATAGGACTTACATGGCATTAAACTTTGAAGCACACTGTAAAGGAATCTGTAAAAATGATCGCTTTGGAAACGTGGTTATTTTTAGGTATAGCAAAGCTTGTCGTATAGCGAAAGCCTCAGCAGTAAATATCGAGACACAGTTTGGAAGTGTGTATTGCTCACAAACGTGTAATTGCGGAATGTAATATGCGGCCCCCGTGCCGACATTTTGTTTGGATCCATCTGTATATATTATGAGAGTAGGATTGAAATCATTTATCGCCATTTTAATTGTTAGTTTAGGTATTTCAGAAAGTTGCATTGTGCTGTTATTGAAGGAAATGTGCTGAGACACTACAATATTAGGTTTGTAGTGCATAATATTGTATGGCATTGTATTGTTTGGAAGCGAAATATTTTGTTGAATGCTAGTATGATATTGTCACGTCAAGTTGAATGCGTCTAACAAAGCAGGAGTTCGTGATTTCTGTTGCGAACGTTGCCGATATTTCTCCAGTAATTGTAGTTTGGGTAGGATGGGATGTCTAGCTAGCTCCATTCGGGGCAATAAAAATTTAAAAGCTAAATACAAACGGCGATAGTGCAGAGGCATGTCACATATTTCAACAAGTAACGCATTAGTTGGGGAAGAGGGTAAAGCACCTACACATAATCGGAGTGCTCGATGTTGAATTACGTTGAGCTTGTGAATAAGAGTGGAGGAAGCAATATTAAAACAAAAGGATCCATAATCTAAATGCAAGCATATTGTATGCCGATAAAGTAATAAAGCCGTTACGGGATTAGCACCCCAGTTTCGTCGAATTGTTAATTTCAATATATTGGTAAATTTTTGAGTCTTTTTGGAAAGGTATTCAAAATGGGGTTTCCAGGACAGTTTATTATCTAAATATATACCAAGATACTTGTGCACCTAAACTATCGGAATTATAATATTTGCAATTCTGAAAGAGTCTGTATTATACATGCGTTTATGCATGAAAATCATGGCCACATTTTTAGTAGATGAAAGTTCCAAACCATGCTCGTTTAACCATGCTTTAGCAGTAGTTAATGCTCGAGTGATATTAGTTCTGCAGATTTCCAGACTTTCATGAGAAGAATAAATGGCTATATCATTCGCATAAAGTAATATTCTTGCATCGCGTATTACGATACCTTCTAAATCCTTTAAGTATAGAGCAAATAATAGGCCACTTAAAAATGTCGCCCTGAGGCAACCCATTAGATGCGTACCATACATTTGACGTAGAGGTTTGGCATGTGATTTCCATTCGCCGAAAATATAAAAGATGTTGGAGCATTTTAATAAAATTAGCAGGGAGGTGTAAGTTATGAAGTTTTGACAGTAACATGTGTATGGGCACATTGTCATAGGCAGCTTTGATATCAAGGAAAGCAGCAATTGTTCCATGTTTGCGTTGTTTTGCTAGCAGCAAATCCGTTAATAATATATTAATGGGATCCGCTGTGCTTCTCCCTTTTATAAAGGCATATTGATAGACGGGTAGCAAATTGTGATAAGTGAGACACAATAAAAGCCTTTCCAACAGAATACTGAGGGAAACCTTCCTTAAACATGACCCTGAACAGATTCCTCTATATTCCACGAGATTAGTAGTCAAGAGTTTTGGTTTCGGTATGGGCACAAGAGTAAATGTACGTATTCCACTCAGGAGGAGGAACATCTGAGTTTAGTATTTGATTGTAATATGCTATGATTATTGCATGTGCATGGTAAGGAAGATGGGATAGCATTTTATAGGTAATATAGTCCGGTCCAGGAGCAGAAGTAGATTTCTTGTGGAGTATGTTAAAAAAATTCTGGGTAAGATATAGGTTGGGAGAGTGTGAGAAATTTATCTGGAAGAGGCACTGTAGTATACTGCTGAAATTCTTGAACAACAAAATCCGGAGTTAATGTGTCGTAAAATTGGGAGAGCTTTCGAAGTGTAGTTCGTAGAGTTTATTGCATCCCGTATGAGCTAGTTTTTTTTATAGCAGCCCAAATATCCTTAATACAGGTGTTTCTATTGAGGGAGTTAATAAAACATTTCCAAGATTCTCTTCGTCTTTCGTTGAATACTTTTCTCAGGTACGCAGTGTACTTTTTATATTGCAAATATTTGTCAGGTGTGAAATTTTGATTTAAACTTCTGAGCAGGCTGCGTCTTTGTTTCACCATAGCGGCGCATTGCTTATTCCACCAGTGTATGTTAAGTCGTCCAGTAGTATTGCTATATTTGCGATAATGAAAAGGGTGATATATATATCTAGGTAGTTTTGAATATGCTGATATAAGGAAGTATAGGCAGAAGATGTTTGTGATGCGAATTTAATGCGATTTAAAATATAATCATGAAAGAGGCCAAAATCAAAATCTTGCAGTTTCCGTGTTCTACGCTGGAGTTTTAAAACCATGTTCTGCGGATGAAGTTGTGTTATAATGTCAATAATTATAGGAAAGTGATCACTTAGATGAGTGTCTTTGTGCGTGTACCACATTGATTTATGGACAATATTTTCGGAACAAATTGATAGATCTACTGCACTATTAGGGTGCCCGGGTGGAGATAGCCGCGTAGGGGAGCCATCATTTAAAATAAACAAGTGTTTTTCTTAAGACTGCATTAAGAGTATGACGTCCTTTTGTTGTGATATCGACACATCCCCAGTCAGTGTGATGTCCGTTGAGATCATCTGCTATTATTAAACTGTCTTGGGCTGAAAACTGTGAAAAATAGTGATGCCATTGTATGGAAGGTGGGCAGTAGAGGTTCACGATAAGGAAATGTTGTACTCTCACAGCCAAGGAGTATGTGTTACGAATCGTGTAAGGTATTAAAACGTTAGAATATGGTATTTGTGATGCAATTAGAGTGAGTACCCTACCATACCCACAATCATAGAGTCGTTCAACATTATAACCCTGGACAGAAAATGTGGAGTCAGGTTTTAACCATGACTCTTGTAATATAAAAATGAAATGTCGTATGGCTTTTGGTGCCGGGATATCCCAGGACGGGTTCGGCTCGCCAGGTGCAGGTCTTTCTATTTGACTCCCTTAGGCGACCTGCGCGTCGTAATGAGGATGAAATGATGGTGAAGACAACACATACACCCAGCCCCCGTGCCATTGGAATTAACCAATTAAGGTTAAAATCCCAGACCCAGCCGGGAATTGAACCCGGGACCCTCTGAACCGAAGGCCAGTACGCTGACCATTCAGCCAACGAGTCGGACAACTTGTAATATAATAATGTGGGGATGATATTCTTGGATGAGAAGTATTAATTCATGCTTTTTTGGAGTAATACTCCTACTGTTCCATTGCAGTATGTGCATCCTCCTCTACGAAAAACTGACTAACCTTGTTAAAGAGGATTTTTAATAAATGAGCCCGTTGAGGTTCACCCAGAACGTCTGCTAAGCGCTTGAAGTCTTGCAGTATTTCTGCTTGAACATTTTTTGTTAATCGCAGGAGTGTAGGGCGATCAGATGAAGTCTGAGGACATTCTGAAAGGGAAGCTGTGCTAGTTGACTGTTCCACTTGCACCTTTGGCTGTTGAGTCTGTGTAATAGATACCCGTGGAGTATGCTCCAAGATAGGATTGCGTAAGATCGCGTAATAGCCGCTCTATCAAAGCCTGGCAGGGGAGCTGGTCGAATTGGTCTTTGAATCACTTCAGTGAATTTCCGTTTACGAGGAGTCTCTCGTGGAGGCGTCGAATTGCTTGTACTAAGCTGTGGAAATAGATGTGGGACACTAAGGGGAGAAAATCCTGTCGGATGGAGTTTTTCTTGTGCATCCTGGAAGGAAATATTGTCCATACACATCATGCGCTTGATTGCGATTTGTTGCTGATGAACTTCACATCTATCGGATCCTACACTGTGATTCAGCCCACAATGTAGGCATTTACGCATTAAATCAGAACATGTGAGAGTTTCATGAGTCTTAGAGCAGTTGCCGCATCTTGGGTATTTTGTTCTGCAGTTTTTGGCTGTATGCCCATATCGTTGACACTTCCCGCAGATAATAGGGCGAAAAATGAATGCCTGAACCTCTAGTGTTACATGAAAAATATTAACAAATACAGGTAAAGTTTGTCGTTTACAGGTTAATTTTATCGTTCCCGTAGGAACAAAGTTAGCTTGCCCATCAACTGACACACGTCGATTGAGCCGTTGGGCTTTAACTATAGGAACGGGGGATTCAATGTACTTGATAATGTCCTCCTCGGTTAATTTCTTATCGACTCCCCGAATTAATCCAATGCGATACAAGCTGGATTCCGGAATGAAAGCTTTAAGTTTATGAGAAGTCAAAATGGGGTGTTTGAGAAAAATGTTGGCATTGTCAGCTGAGTTAAATAGAATTTGAATGCGCTTTGCACCTTTCGGTTTGATAGATATTATACCTACAATTTTACTATCGTAGAAGAGCCTACCAAGCGCCATGGGATTATTTCCAGTGTTTTTCTCATCAGCTGACTCAACATAGATTACGTACGGACCGCGGTGTCCTGAATAGTAGTAAATCAGATTAGTTATAACAATCTTGTCAGATTGTATAGTGGATGAAGAGTTTTCACCACCGAGAGCTGGTGTGATGTCACTATATTATTGGTTGACCGCACTGCTTCTTCATGATCAATATTACTAGAAATGTCCATGTCTGGTGAACGATTAGTACCACCACCCCCACTATCGAAGAGAGCCATACATATACCGTAATGCTTGCACTATGGAATACTGCACTTGTCGCACACGACACAATTAGGAAAGTAGAACCGCACACTACCACTGTTCGAAGCGAACTGTGAGCCCAAGGCTGAGTGAACCACTCTGTAGTAGAACACTACTTGTATCTGGAATGTTACAGCTATATGTTCTTCTTCATATTACTCTCTGTTTGGAATAAAAGTTCACAGATATGCCCTCAGCTGGAAGTGTAGATGAGAGTTAAATAGGGCAAGGATTGTAAATGTTTTACATTCTTTCGGTTTCACTCATATTAATCTTTATTTATTACAGAAGCCGGAGGATTTCAGCGAATTTTCCATGACACTCCTGTACCTCCCTTGGAAGGTCCTATTACATTTCTTGCTCCTGAGCTTCCTGAAGAGACTTTGCTTGAGGTGAGTGAATTCTTCTTCTTACTGTGTGTATTATTCAGTCAAGTGAAATATCCCAGATAATGATATCAGATTTAGCACTCTATACCTGATTCATAAAAGTTTGTTTGAATGTATAGCACTCTTATGAATGACTGATTTGAATTGTTTGCCCAATCTAAATGGTTATCATCCTTGAACCTTGTGTATGGGCCGAACATGGAAATAAAATGTATGTAAAATTGCTCCTGGAACATCTCCCTGCCAAATTGTGCAAGTTTGTCACAACTAGGTGTCGTAATATATGGGCGAAGATTGTTGTAAAGATGTCTGACTTTTGCAAACTCATTAACCTTGAATTTATTGGCAATTTGCTTTACGTCGCACCGACACAGATAGGTCTTATGGCGACGATGGGACAGGAAAGTGCTAGAAGTGGGAAGGAAGCGGCCTTGGCCTTATTTTAGGTACAGCCCCAGCATTTGCCTGGTGTGAAAAATGGGAAACCACGGAAAACCATCTTCCAGCTGAGAATGTTGTCACACAAGACGCGCGCGTGTGTGTGTGTGTGTGTGTGTGTGTGTGTGTGTGTGTTTGTGATACACATAGGACGTGGGGTCCACAATTTCACCATCCAGAAATTTACGTCCTTTTTCAGCATAATGCAACAAGTGATCCTAAGATAGTAATATTCTCAGGTTGCACTTGCTCACCTTGCAGCACTACAGTTTTAAGATCACTGAATTTCCAGAAGGAAATTTAGTTGAAATACATATCTACCTGTTCAGTAGTGTATAACTATTCATTTATAATAAATAGACAATTTAATCTTAAATCAGGATATGTTTTGGTCCTTGTATGGACCATCTTCAGCTAATATCAAAGATACAAATTTAAATTTGAAAAGTACAAAGACAGTTAAATCAAAAACAAAATACACAGATGCAAATATATCTAATAAAATAATTGCTATTTGCACATAAAAATAGGAGGAAAAATTGATTATTCTGGTGTTCTTTGAAAAGCAAAATTAACAGAGTACAAATAGAGTTAAATTAAAAATCAAACACACAGACATATTTAAAACATCTTATAAAACTATTACTGATTTGTGTCTAAAACGAACATAAAAGCTGGTACTTTTGGTGTTTGCTAAAGAGCAGCAGAATCGGTGTTGGAAAAATCAAATCTAAAATGTTTCTTTGTTATAGTGAAACGTAACAGTCATCGTATAATGCTGCTGCCTGTTCTTCAGTACGGAACAAACCGAGCTCGATAGCTGCAGTTGCTTAACACTAGGATTACCAAACACTCTTTCTACCTACTTTTACCGGAGCGGTCATTTTGACCGATAGTGGCACGTATTAGTTTCTTGAGGATATTGGTGCCAGAAAAAGATTCGAATTGAGTATAAAAACATCATAGACCATAATTTAATTATTAATCATGCATGATTTGTAAACACTATTATGAATAAATAAATAAATAAATAAGTTCACTAGTAAGGCAGAATGTTCTTACACACTTCTTACATTATATACATATCTGCATGAATGTCACTTTCTGCTTTTCAACTTATTTGTCGCACTGTACTCACGCCTTGCTTGGTCACCTTTGAAGTGAACTTAACCACAGACCAGTTTTCTACAGATTGCACACCTTTCAATTGTCTTGTTCCCATTGCACGCTTCTTCCCTGATTGATGAAAAACTCAGCAAGACGCAATAATACGTGTTCACTAAGGGTCCGATCGGTGGGTCGTGGTTCATTTTTTCCAAGAAAGGGAAAACCGTTTACAACATACTTGGCTTCCACATCGACAGCCAACCAAAATTTCATACCAAACTTTTCTGGTTTATTGGCCATATACTGCATAAATGGGCATCTAGCTTTCGATGGAAAGAGTTGTTCATCCACAGTAATGTTCTCACTTGGTCTGAAACATATAGTGAAATTAGATATAAATTTGTCCCGCACAACAGATACAAGCGCAAATCTGTCAATTTTTTGGTGATCCCTGCTGGTAGATTTTCCATCGAATACAAGAAACTTCATGATATCCAGGAAACGGTTTCGTACCACAGTTTGGGAGAAAATTCCAGGACCCCACTTCTGTAACCACAGATTGAGAACGTTCGTGTCGGCTCGATAAGTTCCGCGTGCGTATAAAATACCAATGACAGTGTCCAATTCTTCCAATGAAAGTGTCCGTTCAAGATCGGTCAGAACTTCGCGGGTTCCAACCTCAGTATATCATTCGATGTGGCGCAGCTGGGATTCATCAATAAAAAGACAAGATATAGCGGCAAAAGTTCCTTCAATGTGGCGTTTTGCATGTCCTGTGGGACCTCGGACTTCCCTCAGTACATTTTACTGTCCTCGACAGCTTGGCAGGCTTTGTAGATCAACAAGAGTCCGCGCTGTTTCATCCAAAGCGACTTCTTCCTCGCCGACAGTCATATGCTGACCACGCCCATTTGTTGACTTATCACAGCGTATGCTCGGCCTTCTGTAGTTGATATTGTGCTCCTTGCCAGTAAATTCATTATCTTCCTTAGTGTTCCCTTCACCTGCAAAATATAATACCAAGCTTACTTACACTGTGCACAGAATTACGTAAATACAAAATGAGTAACTTCAAATAGACTTACCTTTGTCATCAGCTGCTTTGCTAGTGTGCGTGCGTCACCATTTGGCGGGTAGTTCCCTAACCTTTGAGGTCGAAGGCTGCTGTGTGATTTTATGTTCACATGGAAATTCTACAGGCTCGACGCAACTAGAATCACTATCCAAATAATTTCTGTTTGTCAAGTTTTACACGTCTTCACAATTATCAAGGTGTAAATCAGTCCCAGATTCATCGCTTGATTGTGATGGGGAAATTATATTCTTATGCTTCAGAATTTCGGCATCCATTTGCAGACTACGCGAAAATACGTTTCTTTGGGGTTGTTACGGGGTTACCCGTGGATCAGCAGAGGTGAAAGAAGTTGCCGGGATGAATGGGTCTAACTACAAAGTCAAAGTTAATTTAAATTTTAACAAAGGTTATATTTTCTTGAAACAACAAAATTTAAAAAACTTAGGGCCATTTTCTCCAAATCGAGTTAAACCTGGTATAAATTAAACCCGTTTAACTTTAGTACCTAGTTTAAACTTGCGTCCATTTTCTCCACCAATTTCTGACACTCATTTAGTTTAAACGGGCGAGCTGTCGTTAGCGGAAACGTTGGCTGCACTGAAGGAATAATCAAAGTCATGGTCGATTGGAATTGGCCAATCAGAGCCAAGTAATTCAATGACGGACATTTTTGTAATAATATCAGCTGTTTGTGGTGAATTAATGCTATCATTCGTTGTGAATAAAGAAGAAATTCGGCGGGATATTAGCTTTACTGATAAATAAATTGTTTACATTTGTGTGAAGTGTTGTGTCGTATAATTTTACCCATTGCTGTCTACAATTTGTTGGAACGCACTATTATTTCTTATTTTTCTCTGTCATGCTTTACCATAAACAAGTACCGTGGGCCTAATACGTGTCTTTTGATGTCTGTATTGTCTTACGAAACACACGGGAACGTTGAAATATTAAAATCCTGGTCTTTCAGCAATAGGCCTACGGTATTCCTTTCCTCAGAAAATCAACATTTATGTGAATTTCAAGTAAACAAATTCCAAGCATGCTCGGGATCTATCTCATATTAAAATCCATCGCCCTCGGCCGGGATCAATCTCACAAACCTTGGATCCAGCAGACAGACCACTGAGGATGTATTATTTGGAGATGTATTACTTGATTCCATATTCGTTTATAACATAACCAAGTTCGCGATATGTCGTACTGTATGCATAATACTCTTCTCCCTATAGCATTAATATTTCTATTGCTGGTATGCTGGCAATAGTTACGATGAAACATTCTTAACTATAATTTATTCTATTACAAGTTTACTAGCAAGCATGAAACACTTTATTGTTTTTCTGATTCTATAAATATATAATCTAGCAATTAGAAAATGTATACCACCGCCTCTCCTACCGTGCCGGTCAACATTCTGTTGGTAAAAATATTTTCGACAAACTGGATTCGAACCGTCTAGTCACGGATTCGGACGATGCTGACTTAACGCTTTTGCGACCATGGCCACCAGACACCGCATGGAGAGTGGACGTATTACACGACTTATGTACGAATATTTTTATGCTTCACATTACAGTATTCATACCACCAACAGTATTTTACAGTATATAATATTATAAGGAGACTGCAATTTAAGGTCTGTGGTCCCCGTTGTTAATAAGAAAAATGCCTGCTGCATCATACCTTAAAGCAACCACAATCATTGCTTCTAGCGAAATAGCATTATTTCATGCAGTTGACGTTATAAATGAATCCTTCTTCGATACTAGACAATCCTTGCTGTTCACTTATGAATCCATAAAAAAAACACTGTTACATCCGATTTTCCAAGATTGTAAACTTTTGTTGGAATGCGGCTTCTTAACCTCACTTGCACATCAAAATTATTTCCTATTTAACCAAAGACTTCAATAAATTCTCCCATTTTTCTAATGCTAATACTAGGTTATAATTTTAGTACGTTTTCTATTAAAGTGCTGCAGTACTGGTAGTCAAAACTAACCCTTCTACTAGGAAAATCACAGATATGTTAATAAAATGTCAAGAAGGTTGAATATAAACAGCAGTTTAAACCTACAATATACAAGGTTTAACTTTGAACAAAGTTTCAACTTGATACAAGGTTTAAACTTGATACAAAGTTTAAACCAATATGGGGAAAATGAATGTTAGTTTAAACTCAGACTTAAACCAGATTAAAATAAACCCAGTTTAAACTCATTCGGAGAAAATGGCCTTTAGTGAAATAACACTGACCCAGCAAATTAGACACAAGACTTTGAAAGATCCAAGATTTCAGAATTTTAACACACTTGGGCTATAAACCCCTAGTTTTACAATTTTGAGCTCCTAGCTCAACTTAAAAGCTTACAATTTTACACAAAGGGCAGAAATCCCCTAATACCTCTGGAGCATTTGCTCCCAAATTTACAGTATCAAGCCTCCTAGAGGCACTTTTCCAACACTTGAAAAGAGCTGATACGTTCTCAGGTTTTTCAAGCCTATTCCAGGCAATACCAGAACTTACAATTCCTTGCCCACAAGGCACAACTTACAGAAAATGAAATGAGTATCTCGTACCCAACCTACAGGGCCTTCGTATAAAAGAAATAACAGTAAAATAAATGGCCCGAATACAAAATGAAAGGAGGCGAACACTTGCACTCCTCTATGTAGCTCCTTAAGACCTAAAAGGCACTAGGCCGATGAAACAGGGGCTATTCCCAAACTATGGAGGTGACTTGTATAAGAATTATTTAAGACATTAAGGAAGAGAAGAAAATCAGTTACCAAAATGTTGTCACCTCAAACCAAAATGAAGGGGAGCTCGAGAGGGTAAATCACTCTCTATCCCCAAATTACAGTTACAGATTTAATTAAGTTTTTACATAAGCCAGTAGAAAATTACATGTTTAGAAAGATAGGTTATATGGTAAAGGTTTCGGACCTTTCCTGCGAGTTAAACTGCTGAGCTAGCAAGAAATGAAGATGTTAAACGGCCATTACCTTGCTGAAGACCTGCTGCCTGATGAAAGAGGCACCACCCGCCTCCTGCTTCACATCCACACATGTAGATAGATGTTGATCAAATGGCCAAGAGATGTGAAAATCCACAGTTTATAAACCCTTGGGGAAGGTTCGAGACCTTTCATGAATAACTTAGCCACACCCTCTCAATTTTATTGGATAGCTTACAGTTACACGCCAAATCGAAGAAGAAGCCTGTGATTGGTAGGAAATTAATTACAGAAATTCTGGATTGGCTAAATTCAAAACTGGCGGAAGGAGAAGATAAATATTGCCAACCCACCAATGAATGAACGAAATTTAGTAAAGAACAAACTTAGGCATACAAAATTTCTTCAAAAAAGTTCCTTAACTTCGCACCAGGGTGCGTGATCATAGTTTTCTAGCAGAGACATCTATGAGAGAATGTCCACACTTCTTGAAGAACGGAAAACAAAACAAGTTGAAATGCACACAGTTCAGGAAACTTCACAATGAAAAAAAAACTTACGGTAGCGACATCTTCTGGGGAAAAGTTTAAGTAAGTTAAGTTCCAAGTTCGGTGTTTCTCCTGTAGAGGAGGTTTTATTGGCGCAAGATTTAAAAGTGCGGTGTAGGGGTGTACCGCCCGGTACAGGGGTAATTAAAATCAATCGGGAAATCTAGTTTGAATGTTTGTAATGAGTGAACACAACAATTGACTGCTCGTTACGATTGCACATCTTTCATTACTGAACAAATACTAACTATACTTTCCTGTCAGTGTACTTGAATCATTGCTTGAAAAGAGCCAACAGCTGTCCCATTGCAGCACAACAATAGGTTCTATTCAATACTACGGTAATAAAGTACACTGTAACAGCTTGTTAAAATGATATACCGTTCTAAATGATTGCCACAAAAGTCTGATCGGGTAGCTACTGCAATACCGGTCAAAATGACCGCCCGGTAAAAGTAAGTATATGACCTCATAGTGCTAACTAGAAAGGAGTTACGTGTTTTTGAAGCTATATGCTGAAAAGTACACTTAATATCAATAAAAGCCACCAAAGGGTTTGTATGTTCTAACCGTATAACGAGAGTGATAGAGAAAACAAAACTGAAAACAGTCATTTTGACCGCTGCGGTAAACCTAGTGTTAAGTGCTGCCAGTATCCAGTATTTGGGAGATAGTGGGTTCGAACCCCATTGAACAAAACAGTTAAATCAAAAACAAAATACACAGATGCAAATATATCTAATAAAATAATTGCTATTTGCATATAAAAGTAGGATGAATAATTGATTCCTTCTGGTGTTCTTTGGAAAGCAAAATTAACAGAGTACAAATAGAGTTAAATTAAAAATCAAACACACAGACATATTTAAACATATTTAAAACTGAAGATTGTTTTCCGAGGTTGCCCATTTTCACACCAGGCAAATTCTGGGGCTGTGCCTTAATTAAGGCCATGGCCGCTTCCTTCCCAGTCCTAGCCCTTTCCTGTCCCATCATCGCCGTAAGACCTATCTGTGTCGGTGCGACGTAAAGCCAATAGAAAAAAAATACGGAACAAGGAAATAAGGAATGGAAGCATAAAATATATATATTGAATAAAAAAAAGGCGAATAATTGATTAAAACTGCTCACTGATTATCCCCCTACCTCGAAGGAAGTGTACCGGTACACACTAAAATGTTGTCGAAATCTGTATGAGTACTAGCATGTGATCACCTTGTGATAGTCCTATCAAAGGGTAGGGAGTGACATTGGCAAACACTTTGTGCGTACGGCATGCTGATGGTAACCTGTTTGTTTTTAACTGAGAATTTATCATCTTTTTTTTGAAGCAATGTTTACTTCCCAATCTAACTCCAAAATTTTCAAATTTCAGGAAGAGGAATTTTTAGAACACGAACCGGGAACGAAAACTAAATTCTAAGCTAGTTTCCATTAGTATAAAAAGTGAAATTAAATTTATTTATTAAAAGAAATCCACTCTTAATATTACTGTACGATGCCCACTTCGCTGCTTCTCTTCTTCTAGCCCTATTGGAGTGGGATTCATTTCAGAACCACATTAATCAAAAAATTTCTGAATACTTTCCAAGAAACAAACTCGAAAACCTTAAAGCATGCAGCGCAACAAATAATGACATTAATCCTCCATTGAACACTACCCACAACTCTCACATCCTATTAAATATCCCATTAATTTACCTTTAAGCACAACAGAATGTGATATCTTCAATAAAATTCCGAAATAAAATTGGCCCAACCCTATTAAATATCACACAGATGGATCAGATTTGGAAGGACATTAGAGAAGCTGGATTGGATGTGGCGGAAGTAGTGGAGCAGGAAAAGTGGAAGGACAGAAAGGAGTGTAGAGGCTTGTTAACCTCACCCGGGCAACTGGAGTGGGACATCTATGATGACGATGATGATCAAATTCTTACGTAATTTCAGTACATAGTATTAAAATTAAGTAATAATTTGCTTCAGCCTGTATTTTTAACATGTTATCTACTTCTATTGGCCATGTTATTTACACATTTTTTACAGAAACTTGTTCTCTTTCATTCCGAATTGTGTTTATGGAACACCGTTCGACAAGTATTACTAATAGACTCCAATATCGCCTTCGAGTTTGAATGTCAACGAGAAAGCTCTCTAGTGCACATGGTGAGAAAACTATACCGAAGATGATCATTCGCATTCACTATAATCACTGCAGTGCATAAATATCAATAATGGAAAGAAAAAAAAATGCACGCTTAGTTGCTCATAATAACGGATGCATCAGTGATAGGGTTATCGCTGTAACCAAAGGATAATACACAGTTTAATATAGGAATTTTCAAGGGACAAGAAATAACTGTCATTACAGTGGAGTTCTCGCTATATACCTTACTCACTATAGCGGACATCTACTGTGAATTTCCTTGTGGAAATTCATTGATCTTAAAATTGTGATTCAATACGGAACGAGAATGAGATGCATTTATTGTAATGAACTATGTCCTGTATACTCAACCACACAAAATTTTGCCACTAGCTAAAATTGAAGAATCCGCCACATCAGAGACCCACCAATTGGGGTAAACGTGTACAGTACTGGTCATGAAACAAAAGTACACACAATATCTGGCATTTAGAAAGCAATGAGATAAGATTTCTGGATCAATGCATATCACATAAATAACGAATAACGCTGGAAATTGTTTCTAGAAGGTAAAGGAGCAGCAGTCTTTCTGATTAATAAACTCTTTAATAACATTCTTCATCGCTAAGTGGAGGTTACGCCACCTGCTCTGGCAGTGGGCTGTAGTAGCTCAGTTGGTTGAGGCGCCATATAATATAAACAAGTTGAAATGGTCCACCTAGTCAATACATTTAGATTTATTTACAATTTACCATTTCAAAAATACAGGTATCAGAAAGGAGCACGGTACAAGTTTCGGCCTCTTTAGGTCATCTTCAAATATTTTGAAATGCCAAAAATAAAAAAAGTACAATTATGAAACTTTAAGTGCTTTAAATAAAATTTAAATTCTTGTAAAAGATTGTAGTTGAAAGAGGCGTACCTTATTATATGAATATAAAACAATCTTTTGGTCTTCAAAACCTTTCATCTTGATAGGTATATGGCGAGCTAATTTCTTACTTAACAATCTTTTTCATTAAAATTTTTTGGTTCATATAATATATTGGTAGTCAAAGATTTCTGAATTTAAAGACTTTGCAGTATGTGAAATGTAATGCCAGTCAAGTAGTAGTGTTGCAATTTGAACTGCTGTCAAATCACGTTAGGAGGTGTGAAGTCTAAAAAGAAGGAAAAGACTGTAATGAGTAATGAAAAGGAGAAAGAAAGTTGCAAAGAGGAGAATAACCTTCTAAATTAACAAAGAATAAGAAGATAAAATAAAATAAAACTAACTTTCAATAACTCTGTATTTGCATCACAAGAAGTTAATATGCTGGGTAAGTTATTACTAAGTTGCTAACATGTTTGTCCTTGTGCGAGTGCCGGTGGCGTTATCAAAGGGTGGCAGAGAGGGAGGGGAGGGGGAATGTAAATAATGGCTTGAGATGCTGAAAGCAGACGTGTGAGTAATATGCTTGTGGCAGAAAATTAATCTTCTTATCAAAATTTATGATTTCATCGTATAAAACATTGACTTCCTCGGAAATTTCATTGAGATTGGAGGCTGCATTATATCTTTCATCAAAGTGACTTATGCATATTTTCCCATTTATTGAGTAATTTGCTTTTCTGTAAAACATTTAATGTGTCCATTTTATATTCAATAGAAGTATAGGAATGATTGCTCCATGTGCTTACTCACAGTGGGAAAACTATTATTTCTTTAGCGTCGATGTGTTCTTGGTAGTGGGTATTGAAATTCTTACCTGTTAGACATATATAACCTGCTTGACAATGATTGTATTTCATTCTATAGATACCCAAGTTTAAAAATGTGTTACTATTGTTGTTATTAATGACATTTGTGTGATAAAGTAATCTGGCGTTAGTGTTGTTGGTCTCGAAGGCGACATGGAGATTGTTTTTTGAAAAGTTTAGCAGCTTGAAACATCCTATTGCTGGTGTACGCAAAAGTGACATAATTCTTTTTTATTACCAGCAGTTTCTTTCTTGAGAGTGGTGACAGGTTTGTTCCCACTTTGGTGATGATTTGGTTCACGAAATTTTCACTGTAACTGTTTTTATAGCTATTTCTTTCTTACAATCTTTAGAAAGTGGGATATTTAAAAACTCCATGTATTAAATTATGAAAAGTGGACTTCTTACGTGAATTAGGGTGAAAAGAGTCCTGTTTTATTATATTAACTGTCTGCATGGGCTTTCTTTAGATATCATTGGATAGATGTTTATAATTTCTAGTACTTTTCAGATCTAAGTAATTCAAGGATTTATTAATTTCAGACTCTGAAGTAAATTTAATAAGAGGACCTAAGAGATGAGGAAATCTAAGGTGGTGGTTTCATCAGTTTTCTGATGATCAATAATTGCAAAAACATCATCAACATATCTATACCAGTAACAAATGTCTCCATGTTTGGTGATGATCTTGGTTTTTTCTTAGTTGTCTATATAAATATCTGGAAGAATGCCTGATGCTGTTGAGCCCATGGGAAGTCCATTTTGTTCATAAATGCAGTCATTAAAAATACATAAATTGTTATCTAGGACAAAACTTTAAATTTTTATAAGTTCTTCATGATACTAAGATTGCTGAATTTACTGAGGTTATCCTTTACTAAATCAATGGTATCCTTTGCAGGTATATTTGAGTACATATCCGTAATATCAAATGAGTGAATGGTGAAGCTGTGTTTCAATATTTTAGTGATATTGCAAAACTCTCTTGAATTTTTAACTGAAGTGTTAGCCAACAAATGATGTTTCTTTAAAGGTTTTTGAATGAACTGTGATATTTTGTAGGGTGGACTATTTTTAAATCTGATTACACTGATAAACAAATTCAATATTTTTTTGCTCCTTTCAACAAAAATGGTGATTATTTATAACTCGACCCCGCTGAATCCAAATCTGAAGTACACATGCTATATCACCTATCGTTTCTCTGGATTTTCATTTTTTTGTTTTTAATAAAATTAATTCCCTTCGTAATAATACATCAGAATTTGAAATGATTTTTGTTTGCTCATGAAATAAGATTTAAATATTGAAGAGAATAACTACAATTTTTTTTAAAAATATAAAATATAGGACTGATTTTGATTGTTCAATATGGAAATTACATTCCAAAAAAACAAAAGAAGAAACAATTTCTTATTCACATTTCTTTCTTGAACTTTTCTGTTTGTAACTGCCACCAGGAACCCCTCCCTTGAGGTTCCAACAGTATTCTGCTAACATGTTCTGTACCGATTTTCCTGCATATTGTTTCTCCACGACATAGAAAATCTCTTGCTGCATTCGTCACTAACCACTCAAGTGGGGGGAAAGTCCAAATGAGAAGGGAAAAAGTGAATTTTCAAGGACATATTGCATTGCATGCGCTGATAACACTGCAAGTTCTTAAAAAATTCCTTGTAATTGTCAGCTTTCACAATTCAAAGAAAATTACAGCATACTTCTCTGAAAGCTAACCATGCACATTTATATTTTTCTGTTAGCAGTTCTACAAAGTTGTCATCATGAATGATCTCACGGATTCGCGGCCCAATAAATGTGCCTTTTTTTAACTTCCTATCACTGGGTTCAGGATTCTTTTTTTTTCTTCTCAAGTACCCAAAACCCTCACCGTGTTTATCCAAAGCCTTAACAAAATTTTTCATCAGCTTGAGCCCTTATTGAAGTGCTCATTTAATTAATCAGTCATTTATGTGAATGTACAGAGTATATTTCATTTTTATCAAGTCTTGGTAACTGGCAGGGAACATCTACATTCATCAGTATATGTCGCAATTTCTACAGGAAGCTTGGAGCCCAGGTCTGTTTGCTCGCCAGTTATGTTTAGAAGGAGGGATTTAGACATGACGTACACAACTTAGAACAAGCAAACAATGGAACTCCAATGGCCAGGACCAACGGAAAACATTTCGGAAGCCCAGCGATAGGCTAGAAAATTTTACGAGACACGTTTGATGTAAGCGGCAGGTACGCGATGTGTTGAACCAATGATATGTATGGTAGCATCAAAATCAATTTGGCTAGGCATTGGTCTATGTAAGTGATGGCCCCAAACGAGCATAGAACAGTGTCTGAGAGGGCAAATTAATAAAAGCGACTAGTGCGTGGACTAGCTACCCGTTTATTCTGCAAGATTCTGTGCAGGTAACGTCATGAGAATAAGTATTATTTGCGCGAGTGTGGGTCAGGACTCGTGTATCTTGATCATGTGGGGACTTATAACTTTTGTTGAAGACTCCCAGACAGTATTTAAGTATTCAGGACTTTAAACTTTCGGAGAATGGCATTTATCTTTTGATTTCCAGGGGGAAAGAACAGTTTCAGATAACCATTTCCGTGCATAGTAGCCTGTCTGTGTAGATTTTTTTCGAGGACATAAACTTCACAATTTCCAGTCCAGCATTTAAATGGAAAATATTTGACCTAGTTACGGGGTTAGGTTAGAAGTGTTGTCCTGCGGCTGAATGGGAACTGGGTTTTCACGGTCAGTGGAAATTACCCCGACAGTAGTATTATAGTAACTAGCAGGTTCATGTTGATACAGTTTTCTACACCGTGAATGAGGAGATGTTTTAGACAACCTCCAGAAGCAGAAGCAGCGATGAAGACTGCAAGACCACATTTCGACACCAGGATGGAGACCCAAGGACTGACCCGGTTCTGTTCTGAAGGCATCACATTCGAGATGGCTGGTTAACACGATGGTGAGCCGGCTGTCCCGAAGGCAGGCAGCGATAGGTCAATGAAATAAATGAGTACTAGATTTTCAGTGTAATTATGTATGTGTGCACATGATTTAATGTAGCAAAAGGGGTCAGGTTAGTTTTGATATTTAATTGCAGTAGATTTAGCTTTTGTTTGAAAGGACTACGTCCTATTAAAGTAAATGTTAGGAAGCTTGTAAATGTAAATATAATTATAATGTAAATGTGGACCAATTGCATAAGGTCGCAGTTTGCTTTCTTTCCTTTTTATTCAGATTTTTAGCTGAGTGGTTAACGTCATTCTTTTTACGAGTCAGTTTTCTTGTTGTTAGCCTAATATATTTTTGATGTTTTTTTTGTTTTTTTTTAATGTTTGAGATGCAGTGTATGTCTCAGGGTTTAAAATGTAAATATAACTAAGGATTTAAATTAAAGTCAGGAAGGACTAAATTAAAGTATTAATGGGAGCTCAAAGTGTACGGAAACATGCCATCACATTTTTCTGGGAATTATTGCATGATGTGTGAACGAGAATGTGTGAGATGGTGGAGTTTGGATCCACAAGCTTGGTAGTGCCATCTTCATGATTATTTGAACATAAAGATAAGAGTAAATTAGTGATTGACTCAAGTGTTCCTCGAACGCAGTTTCCTATTCCAAGTTCTGAATATTAGAATCAATTTTTGGTAAAATTATTATTATTAATGTGAGTTTCTTGAGTTGAAGGATGAGATATTTCAGTAACTTTCAGATGTTCAGACATGATTGATTGTCTATGCGGCATTTTCTTAGTTTCAAGTTACGGTATTATTACAGAGTTGGCCACTTTATTATTCAAGTTTAAATTTACGTGCGCGAGTACTTTGATTTGATACCAGCGCGATCTTAATTCTTGTCATACGAGTGATGTCAGACGTCATTTATATTTGTATCAGTTTTTGGCAACTTTAGGACATGTGATTTTTTTTTTTGTGATTATGAGTTAGAGGATGGGTTCCTCATTTGAAAGGCCTGCATTTTATGTTTGTGTGACTTGCCTCGGGTAGACTTGGGACCAGTGTGTGTTAAGGGTTGGGCCCTGTGTGTTTTGATATTTGCTGCATTATTTCGGGGGAGATTGAATTTCCGCTTTAGAGTCATTCCACCGTGTTGTGGGCGAGGGTGATATGGGTGTCTACTGAGGGGAGTTTTATTTAAGCAGCCTATACTTCGTGATGATTTTATTGGTTTTTGTCCATGTCACTATGGTTGTTGCAGTAAACGAGATTTTTACATTGCGACATTTTGTTTGGGTTTTCTTTAATGATATAACTGCCCTGAGGAATATTTGTGTAATTTAATCTTTTTCAGGGACCAACATTGAATTATGTGTTGAAAGTTAAAGCCTACTCTGTTACTTTTATGAATTTGTCCTGTAATTTATTTCAGGAATCTACGTTGATTAGTGCGTGCCATCGTAAAGTCCACCAGTTGTTTGATTTTGGGTCATGTTATTTATTTCAGGAACCTACATTGAATAAGAAGTGTTGCTTAAATTGTAAATTTTATTTCCTTATATTTTCCATCGAGACTTTGAGCAAGTCAGCATTGCATGAATGCAGCATGTTTTTCTTAGTGAGCCCTGGAAAATATGACTTCATGTTTTTGTTTGATTGTGTATATTTGCCACTGTTGTGATTTTATTGTGTGTGGTTCTGATCCACAGTGTTTTGTTGTGCTCATGAGGTTGCTCATGATTCAGGGTGTATATATTTGTAGGATATTTTACCACTCAGCGTGTTATATATTGTACAGTTAGATTAGTTTTTGTCTCCCCGTTGCGCATTAAATCACGTTTTTTCTTAAGGTTAGAGACGCCCACTGCAATGTCAAGTGTGCAGGAAAGGGGAAATGTACTCATCTACAGTTGAAAGTATTTACAAAAAAATAAAGCCAGGTGTGTGGTGTGAGCACGCTAGCCAATGTGTTAAAATTAATGAAATTCAATATTTTGCTTTGTAATGTTGAGTATGTGTGTCGGCATACACTTGCATATTTGTATGATTTTATTTTCATGCCCAAGATGTACTAAATCAAACTGAGAGAATATAATTCTGAGTCTTGTAAATTTGATCACTTTATTTCATTTTTGCTATTTTTCATATTTTTCTTGTTTATTTTTTTTTAATGAACATGTTTTTTCTCTAAGCTGACATCATGCTTAACCTTGCTTTATTTATAGCCTTTAGTTGACCTCACCATGTCCATATTAGCTATACGTTCCCCCTCAAAATCCAGGGTGTATGTATTTTTAAGGCATTATTTATCTTAGTTCGAACCGAGCACTCCTGGGACTGGCTGACTAGTCTGGGGCAAAATACCTTGATGGTAGAAACGGGGACAAGCTCTAACTTTATATGCAGCGGTGGTAACAAAATCTTGTCGTTCTCAGGTGGAGGGTGATTTGTAACACTCTTCTCTCCAGGAATTAATTTATTTCGTATGGAGCAATCCCCAATGTTTTAATGTTTATCTTTTGCCCGGCTGTCTCTTTCTCAGAGAAAGCAACACAATTTTGTGAACCAAGACTGCGTGCCTAACAGTATACCAATCATTTTGAGGTCTCTGCGTATCTACCAACCATATTTTTTCATCATTTCTGAGTTTTAATATGCTATCCATATTTTCATACATTTCCTTCATGGTGAAAAAATAGGCATGTATGCAGGCATGTATGGGTAGGTGGGTAGGTAACAATACTACTTTAAAACTATTCTTAGATGAATCTAGGAATAGTCTCCACTCATTTGAGTTGTGACTCCTTCCAAGTTCTTGCACAAGGCCTTCTACATCATCAGTACTAACAGAACAGAAAAGTGTCAGTAATTATTGGCATTTCCGATATGACACCTTAACGCCATCTTGTAATAAATACCACCCTTGGAGATGAGAACCTAATAATTTTGCTTGAACGTTAGAAAGGTTATGGTCTCCGACTAGATCATTTAGTCATAATTTATGATTTTCATGATTTCCATGTTGATTTCCCAGTTTCAATAGCTTTAACTTTGTTTTGGATGCTTCGACCTAATCAACACTTACAAATTGTGTTATACAACTTTATTCTATCTCATTTACAGTAGAACTAGTTTCGATCTATTGTTTAGACCATCTTCAGCTGCAATGTTAAACTTACGAACCATACTTTACAAACTATAAACAATGATAAAAATGATATATTATGAAGTTTACATTCCTTTTCTTGGTGATGTCTTCAAGAATTAAAAAATACAATTTAAATGTCTATTTTGTAATATTATAAAATCTTTGTTGTTGCCCTGCAAATTTGTGAAAACACATTAAAATTCAATTTAAAACCTCTTCACTCGATGTTTAAACCAATTTTTATAATGGCTGTTAATGTTTTCCACTTCTCACTTGTATCTTTAAGTGAAAGTAGCCTCTTGTTTACACAATAATGTTGCTGATGGATAAGTGTGAATGTGTAAAAACAATTATGTAAAATATAAAATACGTAAGAGGCAACAATCTCCCTTTATCCTTGTTTTGAATGGTAGCAGTTATGTTGTCAAAGTACTCGAGAAATTTCTTGTTGTTTCACAAGTCAAATGCATCAGCATGAAATTGGGAAAACAGACCGTGTTTTATCTGTGGGTTTCCCAAAAATTGAATTTTGTGAAAGGAACCTGCAATGAAATAAACGCCAAACTATTGTATTTTATGTAAAGAAATCTGTATATCGTAAGCACGATACCTGTACTAAATTTTATACTTACTCTTTCTTTCTCGTACTGATCTTCTTGCCTGTGTTTTGAAAGATGACTGCTTTCTGTTATGTGAGGCTTCATTCTATCATGGATGGAATGGGCACAGTCATGAGGCGGAGTCATGTTAGAATGCGATGATGGGGGTGAGAAGAAGGGAGGGAGGAGGCTTGCATATCGAGTGATGTGTTTTGGAACTCTACTGCAGTACTCTTTAAGTATAAATGGTTTCTTTAAAGTGAACAATGCATTGTTTTCTGTGGGTTCATTCAAATTTAAATCTGGATTTTATTTACTATGTAAGAAAATAAAGAAATCGTCACTCATACTGAGTAAGGAGCCCTTTTTTTAGAACTTTTATGATTTGAAGGTCTTGTTCAACGACTGAAAATTGATGTCTGTTGTAGACTATATGTTTTCCTATTGAAAATACCTTTTATGTTTCAGTGTATTCACGTTTTAGATATCGGACATTGATGTTCCTGCCCATTTTACCTCTATAATTAGCTGGACAAGTACTGCATTTTAATCTGTATATCCCTACATTGTTGAATTTATTGCTCTGATTGAACATATTAGAGTTGTAAAAATTGAGAAAATTACTGTTATTCATTTTGAAAGCTATATTGAGATCATATTTCTTGAAAGAAATTACTTATTTGATGGATATTTTGATCGCTGAAGGTGAATGTTATGAATTCACTTTTTCTTTTTGTTTCTCTGATCAGGTGTGATGCAAGTTTGTGTTCAACTTTATAAATATTCTATTGATGAAAGCATTATTAAAACAATTTTGTTTGGCTATTGACCTGATGACATTTAGTTCATTCTGTAAATCTACTTGTGACAAAGGAACATACTGAAATATGATACTCTTTTCTTGGAAATTGGATTGAATCCTGTCTAATGGTATTGCTAGTTTGGGTGGGTTTTCTGAAAGTATTATATGTTAAATGATCATTATCTTTAGTTATTGTCAAATCTAGAAAATAAGGAAATCATCAGCGATACTGAGTAAGCAGTCCTCTCATAGAACTTTTATTACCGAGCTCGATAGCTGCAGTCGTTTAAGTGCGGCCAGTATCCAGTATTCAGGAGATAGTGGGTTCGAGCTCCACTGTCGACAGCCTTGAAGATGGTTTCCCGTGGTTTCCCATTTTCACACCAGGCAAATGCTGGGGCTGTTCCTCAATTAAGGCCACAGCATCTTCCTTCCCATTCCTAGGCCTTTCCTATCCCATCGTCGCCATAAGATATATCTGTGTCGGTGCAACGTGAAGCTAATTCCATAAAATAACGAACTTTTATTATTTGAAGGTCTTATTGAACAACTGAAAATTTATGTCTTTTGTCGTCTGTTTGTTATCCTGTGGCGGAATACTTCTTATGTTTCACTGCATTCACATGTGCTAGATGTCTGATGTTAAAAAATCTAAAAACCTTACTAAAAAACTGTAATTTCATCTTCAGCGAGCAGGAAACAAATGCATAAACATGAATCGGAAATTGCCCACTGCCAAAGTGCTACCTAATTTACACAAAGAAAATATCCCAGTGTGTCCGATTATAAACTTTAAATAGACTCAGGCTTATAAAATATCAAAATTTGTCCAATGTTCCCTCAAAAACATTGTTTTCCAAGCAATAAAAGCAATTAGAAATACTATAGATATTTGTGAGAACACCAAAAACTTGGATAATTAAGCCCTGTCATGCTTTAGTTTCCTATGACTTAAAGAATATGTATCCCAATATTCCAGTAGAAAAAACTATTAATATTATAGAAAATAGTTTAAAATAACACAACAGGTTGAGTAAATTTGAGATAGTAGAATTCATTACTTTACTGAGGTTCATTTTCAGTAATAATTACCTTCTTTTCAACGACGTCATCTACCAGCAAAAAGGTTTACCAGTGGGCTCTCCAGCCTCTGGCATCATGGCGGAGATTTACCAAGAACATCTAGAAATTAACCACATCATAAGTCTAGAAAACATCTCTTTTTGGATTTGGTTTGTGGATGATACCTTTGCAGTCATTGATGAGACACACACTACCAGTCAATTAATATTAAACAAACTCAACAAGTTAGATTCACATATAAAATTTACAATGGAAAAAGAATCTAGCAACTCTAAATTTTCTAGATTTGACAATAACTAAAGATAATGATCATTTAAAACATAATACTTTCAGAAAACCCACCAGTATTCAATCCATCCCACCTTCAACCCTCGTACCATACTGAAATAATCACAGTTCCAACCATTAGATATATAGCATAAGAACCACGTTTCCACATATCAATAAATTTCAGAAGATGGCGCAGTTTAGCAATTTAATGAACACAACGAGTTTTTATCTAATGACTGGCTGGCAACGTGTCTGTGAAACGAACATTTTAACATTATAGGACTGTATTCAGCTCTAATTTTTCAATTTTGAGATTGCATATGAACTTGATGTGTATGAGTATATAGAATCAAATCAAATCAAAATCTCTTTATTTGCAAATGAGGTGTCTACCTCGGTGGCAAATGGTACACTAAAATACATTATTGTCAAGCACTAAATTTTAAATTAACAAGAGACGAAGAAAATTTTTCTAGAATACAATATTATACAATTTATGCTAATAATTTGTTCTATTAAACACACACATCATCCTTAATAAATTTATATTGTTTACAAAATTCTACTTATAATATCTTACAAACATAGTCAACTCATATACAGTATGTGAAATTACTTCTAATAATAATATACAACTGGTATAAGATTAAAATTAACATTGAATTTATTTACATATTTATATTTTACGCATTTTGGAACCTAAGTAGCATAACGACCTGCTGCGTCTTAACCAGAGCCCCTTTTGCCACCACTTTTCAGAGTTCCTGAAGGGCCTTCACAGCTACCGTAGCGGTCCCAGGGCCCTCGAAGTCCCCACTGTACTTCACCCCTACAGGCAGTCCCCTACTTGGGCTGTCCAAACTCCATAGACCAGGGGATGGAATTAATTTAATCACACACATTTTTTATTTACAATATCCTGCACTGGTCGAATGCCCTCTAACATTTCATTTATTTTCTCTGTTGTTGTTTATTCTCTTCTTGAATATCTGCACAGATTTTGGAAAAGGATCAAACACTACCCCTGGTAAACTGTTCCACTCCTTCACGCCCTTCCCAGTGAATGAAAATTTACCCCAATCGCTTCTGCTAAAATTCCTTCTAATTTTGTACTTGTGGTCAGTTCTACCAATATAATTATTTTCCAACTGAAGCCTCTCACAGATATCTCTCCATGCTGCTTCTCCTGTATAGGCTCTATATAATCCTATAAGTCTAGTTTTCTCCCTTCTCTTACTTAAAGTTTCCCAACCAAGTTCCTTTAACATTTCTGATACACTACTCTTTCTCCTGAAATCCCCTGTTACAAACCTTGCTGCTTTCCTCTGCACACCATCTAGTTCTTTTATTAGGTATTCTTGGTGAGGATCCCAAACACTGTTTGCATATTCCCATAATGGACGAACCATATTTGAGTAACTTTTTTCTGTTAATTCTTTGTTGCATCCTTTAAGTAGCCTCATTATGACATGTAACGATCTGTATGCTTTCCCAACAATGTCATCTACATGACCCTTCCAGTGCAAATTACTTTCAAATCTCACACCTAAGTATTTGCACTTGCCATCTTTAGGGATAACTACCTCATCCAAAGTATATTCAAATTCAGTTTTAAAGCTCCTGTTTGTAAATGTTGTAACAGTTGATTTGCCTCCATTAATCTTCATATTATTTTCTTCAACCCATTCTTGGATACTCTCAAGGTCCCTTTGTAATTCTGAGCAATCCTCAATGTTATTTATTTCCCTATAAACAATTATGTCATCTGCATACAATCTTATTTTCGATGTTATATTGTTCCCTAAATCATTTGCGTATATTAAGAAAAGTAACGGACCAATTATACTACCCTGTGCAATTCCCTTCCAAACTTTCTCTTCCTGTGATATATTATTTCCTACTTTGACTTTCTGAACCCTTGAATTTAGAAATGTTCTTATCCAACGTATAACCCTTATGTCCAATCCTATTCCCTCCAATTTCTTTAATAATATTCCATGTTCCACTCTATCGAAGGCTTTGGAAAGATCTATGGCTATGCAATCTAACTGGCCTCCTGAATCCAACTGATCTGATATGTCCTGCTGAAATCCCACCAGTTGTGCCTCGCAAGAAAATTTCTTTCTAAATCCATACTGGCTCCTCATGAACCAATTTTTATCATCACATATCCCTCTGATGTACTTTGCTATTAAACTCTCCAGAATTTTGCAAACTATACTGGTCAGGCTGATTGGTCTGTAGTTCTATGGTTTCCTTTTATCACCCTTTCCTTTATAAATTGGTATTATTATAGATTCCTTCCATTGCTTTGGTATTACACTATTATTTATGATATAGTCAAAGAGAAATTTTAAATAAGGCACTATATACCGCCCCATTGTCTTTAATACCTCCCCAGTAATTTGATCACTTCCTGCTGCTTTTCCTTGCTGAAGCAGTTGGATTTCTCTGAAAATATCTTCATTTTTGAATAGAAGCTTCTTGTTTCCCGATGTGTCTCTCCATCTTCTGTTATGGTTTCCAAGTCCTGACAATCTTCTACTGAATCTCTGAATTCCATACTAGAGAGGTTTGCTTTTTCAGTATCTGTTAAATAGTGTTCATCCCCTTCTCCCACCATTGTAGGGATTTGGATTCCTTTTCCTTTTTGATTCCTAATATATGAATACAGCTTTTTCCATTTCCCTTTGTGGTCATTACCCTCTTGAAGAATGCAATTCATATAATTCTCTTTTGCTTCCTTTTTCACTCTATTCAGTTCCCTCATGTGCTGTTTTCTAGTTTCTCTATTCTCTCTACCCTCTTTGATTTTCCTGTTTACTATTCTACATTTTCTTTTTAATTTTCTTATTTCCCTTGTATAATAAACAGGTCTGAGGTCATTTTACCCTTCTTAACAGGTACAAATCTCTTCTCTCCTTCCCAAATGATTCCTTTAAATTTAGCCCAAAGTGTATCCACATTACTCCCTTCACTTACCCAACAACTGAATTGTGATTTAAGGTAATTCCCAAATTCATCAACCTTAGTTTTTCTGTACAATTTCTTGTCTTGTGTGACCCTCTTATTAAGCCTTTTTGGTACCAGTCCTACATCCATTATTACAGCCTTATGGTCACCTATTCCTTCAATTACCTCAGTTTTATCAACAATTTCCCATGGTTTAACCAAGAATACATCTAGAAAGTTATTGAGACGAGTCGGTTCTTGTACTACTTGTGTAAATCCTCCCTCCCAAATTAACTTATTTGCCAGTTTCTGTTCATGGGCTTCACTTGCAGCTCCATTCCATTCAACTTCAGGCAAGTTTAGATCTCCCCCAATTATTACCATATTATTATTATTGTTTTTCTGAGTATAATCTATTATTTTCTCAAATATTTCCATGTCTCTTCCCTCTCTTCCAGGCCTGTATGTTCCTATAATTCCCACCTCCTTCATATTATGACAAACTAATTTTATCCCTAATATTTCATCCCTTTCATCGGTAAACCATTCATGTGAACAATAAGTTTCCTTCACCAGAATAAACACCCCCCCTCCCTTTTTATCTCCTCGGTCTCTACGATAGACTGTGTACCCTTCTGGAAATACTCATCTATTACCCACCCCTTCTCTCAACCACGATTCCACTCCTATCACCACATCAGTCTCATAAGATTCCATCAATGTACCGAATTTTAATTGTTTATTTACTACACTCTGACAGTTTACCATGAGCAATCTCAGACCTCCTTCCTCCCTAAAAGTTGACTGTTGCAATTGGGTAACGTTTGACTCATGAGTTGAGAACGTCTCTGGAACCCAGATCCTTGTACATAGATCTTGATTTAAGGGTTTGGGTTTTCTGGCAAATTTCCCTGTATGTGCCAGTTTAATGGTATGGGTTTTCTTAAGTACAGATTAGTTTGCAAATCTCTGTTGATAATTGTAGCAATTTGTCTACAGAGATTTGCTTTTCCATTACCATTCAGATGTAACCCATGCCTAGTGAACAGAATAATAGTCATCACTGAATATTGAAGGCAACTCATCACCCAGAGATGAGATTTTATATTTTATGACTCACAAGGGTTATCTTGTTGTAAATTAGTGTTTTTAAACTTAACATAAAATTGATATTAAGGAGTTAATTATATCAATATGTTTGTGTACAGTGTCATATCGCCAAGTTTTTGTGTAGGCGAGAGGTGGAACGCTTGTACCTTGGAACAGCTGCATTATATTTTATCATAGTAAACATTCTTTGGATCAGTTGAGTTGAGTTCATTACTTTGCCACCCTGGGCAGCACAGTTTGTCTGGTGGCATCCATTGTGGTTTCAGTTCCAAGTTATTTAAGTGTAAAGCATTTTGGTACTTGAAAGTATTTTTAAAGTGATTTCAAATTGGCATATTAGTAGTTCTCACATGTAAAAGAGATTCCTTCAATATTTACACTAAGTTAGTATGTAAGTGGGCTAACTTCTACACAGGTTACATTTTTGTTCTGCCTAGCCTATAAAAAGAAATTCATGGTTTTTTCCGAAATGGCTGCAGCTGATGATGGTGTCTAAATGAGCGCCGAAACTAGTTCTGCAATAAAATATATGTTGCAAAAACCATCTAACAACATTGTATCTGTATTGAATAAGGTGGAACCTACAAGATTTTTAATTCAATTGTGATCTCAGTTCAATACGGACAAATAAGATGAAGTTCCTTACGTTTAATTGTCTCCTGTTCGCCAGAAAAAACATAGTTGCCATGACTTATGACTCGACCTATGTACATAGGGCCTTTAATGTTCCTTTTTTTCACAAGTAGATTTTCAGATTGAACTAAAGGTCATCAGGTCAGTAGCCAAACAGGGGGAGGGGGGGGGATAGGGGGATATTCTGTCCGAAGGAAGGTCCGAAACTCCGCAGAGGTGTGCCTGAGCCAGAGTTTACGTACGGTAAGGTGGCCAGTTCCTTTCTGCTCCTCCATTCCCTTACACCCCACCAACAGTGCGTGGCAAGCCATCCAAATCGGACCACGCCCAATGTTGCTTAACTTCGGAAATCCCACGGGATCCGATGTTTCAACATGGCTATGGCCGTTGGCCAAACAGAATGGCTTTCAATAATGCTTACATCAATACAATAATTTATAAAGTCAAACACAAACCCGCATCACACCTAATCAGCAAAACAAAAGGAAAAATTGAATTCACAACCTTCACCTTCAGCGATTGAAATATCACTCAAATAAATAATTTTTTCAGGAATTATAATCTCAACATAGCTTTCAAATTGAACAACAGTAATTTTCTCAATTTTTTAAACTCTAATACGGTCAATCAGACCAATAAATTCAACAACACAGGGATATATAGCTTAAAATGCAGTACTTGTCCAGCTAGTTACATAGGTCATATGGGCAGGAACATCATCTTACGATATCTGAAACATGTGAACACAGTGAAACATAACAGGTATTCTGCCATAGGACAACACATGGCCCTAATATAGACATCAATTTTCAGTCATTGAACAAGACCTTCAAATCATACAGTTCTAAAAAAGGGCTCCTTACTCAGTATCTCCGAGGATTTGTTTATTTCCCTGTATAGTAAATTAAATCTGGTTTAAAATTTCATGGTGTGGGTTACTGTAGTTACGTCCTAGTTCGTGAACCATGGGCAAAGGCTGAGTGGCCTAGTAAGCGGCCCTGAGAGTCGGGATACCAGTTGCTATGGAATGGGAGTGGGCATCTCGGACATATTCTGAGTCATGGCCCTCCTTGTGCTCTGGCGCCTAGGACTATACAATGCACCGGTGGCGCATAACCCGTTAGAGGAGAGATCCTCACTTGGACTATGTGTAAGTAGGGTAGCATCCTGCTTCATGAATTTATCGAGCTCAGAACATTTTAAGCAAGCCTCGGACCTATGGGAGTAACTGAGTCCCACTCCCATATGCCAGGCGAGGGACTCCTTGGTGAACAAAATAAAATTAGATGGAGTGCTATCAATATTAATGGGGCTTATGGAAGAAAGAAAGTAAAACTGGCTTATTCACCAAAGAGGATGTATCTGGATGTGCTAGGAGTAAGTGATATTTGGGTAAGGGGAGATAACGAGGAAGAGAGAGGAGATTACTTGGTGGGTGTTAGAAAGGGAAGGGCAGAGTGTGGGGTAGGGCTGATTATCAGGAATACCATTGCACGCAACATACTTTCTGTTAGGCACGTAAATGAGCGAATGATGTGGGTAGATTTGTCAGTTGGAGGAATTAGGATGAGAATTGTCTCAGCGTATTCACAATGTTAGGGTGCAGAGGAGTATGAAGTTGACAAGTTTTATGAACAATTGAGTGACATCGTGGTCAGGGTCAACAGCAAGGATAGAATAGTGCTAATGGGCGATTTCAATGCGAGAGTTGAAAATAGAACTGAAGGATACGAAAGGGTGATCGGTAAATATGGGAAAGATAAGGAAGATAATGGGAATGGGAAGCGCTTGCTGGACTTCTGTGCTAGTATGGGTTTAGCAGTTATGAATACATTCTTCAAACATAAGGCAGACAGGGATTTGTACATAGATGAAAGAAACAGAGCAAAACAAATAGTTGTTGGATCCAAAAGGAAGTTGTGGAAAGAGTTTGGTAATAACCTGGAAAGGCTAGGTCATGCAGCACGGAAACCTTTCTGGACAGTGATAAATAATCTTAGGAAAGGAGGGAAAATGGAAATGAACAATGTTTTGAGTAATTAAGGTGAACTCATAATAGATCCCAGGGAATCATAGGAGAGGTGGAGGGAATATTTTGAACATCTTCTCATCGTAAAAGGAAATCTTCCTGGTGGTGTTGAGAACAGCCAAGCTCATAGGGAGGAGGAAAATAATGTTGGTGAAATTACGCTTGAGGAAGTGGAAAGAATGGTAAATAAACTCCATTTTCATAAAGCAGCAGGAATAGATGAAATTAGACCTGAAATGGTGAAGTGTAGTGGGAAGGCAGGGATGAAATGGCTTCATGGAGTAGTAAGATTAGCATGGAGTGTTGGTAAGGTACCTTCAGATTGGACAAAAGCAGTCATTGCACCTATCTATAAGCAAGGGAACAGGAAGGATTGCAACAACTATAGAGGTATCTCATTGATTATTATTGATTATTATACTAGGCAAAGTATTCACTGGCATCTTGGAAGGGAGGGTGCGATCAGTGGTTGAGAGGAAGTTGGATGACAACCAGTGTGGTTTTAGGCCACAGAAGGGCTGTCGGGATCAGATTTTCAGTATGCGCCAAGTAATTGAAAAATGCTACGAGAGGAATAGGCAGTTGTGTTTATGTTTCGTAGATCTAGAGAAAGCATGTGACAGGGTACCAAGGGGAAAGATGTTCGCCATACTGGGGGACTGTGGAATTAAAGGTAGATTATTAAAATCAATCAAAGGCATGTTGACAATTGGGCTTCAGTGAGAATTGATGGTAGAATGAGTTCTTGATTCAGGGTACTTACAGGAGTTAGACAAGGCTGTAATCTTTCACCTTTGCTGTTCGTAGTTTACATGGATCATCTGCTGAAAGGTACAAAATGGCAGGGAAGGATTCAGTTAGGTGAAAATTTAGTAAGCAGTCTGGCCTATGCTGACAACTTGGTCTTAATGGCAGATTGTGCCGAAAAGCCTGCAGTCTAATATCTTGGAACTTGAAAATAGGTGCAATGAGTATGGTATGAAAATTAGCCTTTCGAAGACTAAATTGATGTCGGTAGGTAAGAAATTCAACAGAATTGAATGTCAGATTGGTGATACAAAGCTAGAACAGGTTGATAATTTCAAGTATTGAGGTTGTGTGTTCTCCCAGGATGGTAATATACTAAGTGAGATTGAATCAAGGTGTAGTAAAGCTGATACAGTGAGCTCGCAGTTGCGATCAACAGTATTCTGTAAGAAGGAAGTCAGCTCCCAGATGAAACTATCTTTACATCGGTCTGTTTTCAGACCAACTTTGCCCTATGGGAGCTAAAACTGGGTGGACTCAGGATATCTTATTAATAAGTTAGAAGTAACAGACATAAAAGTAGCGAGAATGATTGCTGCTACAAACAGGTGGGAACAATGGCAGGAGGGTGCTTAGAATGAGGAGATAAAGGCTAATTTAAGAATGAACTCGATAGATGAAGCTGCACGCATAAACTGGCTTCGGTGGTGGGGTCATGTGGGGCGAATGGAGGAAGATAAGTTACCTAGGAGAATAATGGACTCTGTTATAAAGGATAAGAGAAGTAGATGTAGACCCGGACGGCGATGGTTAGACTTAGTTTCTAACGATTTAAAGGTAAGAGATACAGAACTAAATGAGGCCACAGACTAGTTGCAAACAGGGGATTGTGGCAACGTTTTGTAAATTCACAGAGGCTGGCAGACTGAACGCTGAAAGGCATAATAGTCTATAATGAGTATGTATGTATGTATGTATGTATGTATGTATTGAACCATTCTGTTCAGGGTCAAAGAATATTTTTTAAATAATAATTATGGGAATTACATGAGACCACAAAGAAATTGCCTTGAGTGGCATTTAATTGTGTCTGAGTATCTAACAGTGCACGCTTTTCGTGAGAAAGTAGCATCAGACGCGAGCTGAAGCTTCTAGATGCTCATTAAATTTTATTACCCCAGCGAACCTCTTCACTGAAGCATGGGAAACACGCAGCTCCAAGAGATATCGCAGGAATTTTTACATTGGAGGGAAAGGAATTTTTTAAATATCTTCGAATACAAGAGGACTAGAGAGGATCGGACACCAGAACCACACTCAAGACATTTTTCTGCAAATTTTGTTATGCGGCATGGCTATAGTTATAATCATAATAAAAGTATGAGTACGTAATACGCACCTCGCGGGAAAAATTTTCCGTACCGCGGGCGCGCCTTGGAAGCCCACCCATGCAGAGCTTGGTAGCGTGGAGGCTAGACTGCTAATATATACGGCTGAAGAGCGCGCTAAGATCATTTCACTGTGTGCATCACTGTATGTCACGCCGCTGCTCAGCGAAGAGAAGACCGCCTTTATCTACAAGCAACGCAGTCAGAGTTCATCTTATAGTTGGGAAGAGTAAGTAACAACCACATATAATAAAGATCAGAACTGTATACTACCAGTTTTGATCTGCTTTCATGGCAGAATATTCTGCTGCTAGTAATGCTGTTCGTGCATAGTCACATCGCATAATCTGAGGTTCATATTGTCCTAAATGAATGACACATACTAGTGTAGGCTCAGAGGGTTGATATTAATATAATTCAGTCAGTAGAGAGAACAGTCAAGAGTCAAGTGCATTGCAGTGAGAATTGAGTAACTGGATTATCAGGACTACGCTCAGAATGTGACCTGATATTATAAGATTAAAGTAAAGGTTAGAAGGGAGATATAGGCATTGAATGGAGGACACATTATAATGTGCTTTTCCTTACAGTTTCTCGTATATCACGAGTGGACGGGGCATTGCTCATGCATCATGGTGGAGCAGTGATTGGGTCCGAAGCTGTCAAGGAGTCTTCACGGCATTGAAGTGCGAACCAGAACCATTGGCGACGTCCAATCATCACGACATCGGGGGGCGATCACCACGTCACCAGAACGAGCTGCAGAGAACATCACAGCCAACCGGTATGTCACCAGTCGTCGAACCACGAGTGCTCTCGCCAGCTTCTAACGCCGGCATGATGGCGTAAATTCGCAATGTCCACTAGGAGAGCTGTTCAGTTATATTATCAGATGCAGGTCAGAAATTTCCATTGTTAAGCATGCAGCAATACGATCCAGGTTAGATAAATTGTAGATAGAGTTGGCCTTCTGCCAATATGTAAATAAGTTAGGATACAAATGTTTGGGTAATTAGGATCTATGCCCCAGGACTCGAGCTTGGCTTGATTATTAATAGTTGCATGTTGCAAGTTTTTTTGTTTTTTGTTTTAGTAATGTCATTATGGCAGAGATTTTATTCAAGATGGAAGATTTTGAGCTTGTGTATTTCATTTTACCGGGACCTACACGGTCTTATATCTGGGTAACCAAGACAAGCAGTTTAGGTATTAACCAGGTGCATATGCAGTGTAGACTGTAATGTCATATGCAGAAAGGCTAAGATCTTATATATCTCTTCAACATACTCGGGTTGGCGTATCAAGCTGAGCAAGTCCTGTCATAAGGAGCGTATAAGAGTTGAGAAATAATCTTGTTTTGCCCAGAGGATTAAGATGAGGCCCTAGAGCGAATAAGAAATAACAGTGAATTAGTAGTTTGTGTATGTGAGCGCCAATAAGACGGCCAGGATAGGAATGTGCTGTTGAGAGCACTGATGCTAAATGATGAACAGGCCTGTTTTATTTTAGCTTATCTGCGAAAGAGTGTTGAATTTGAAAGGTAAGGAATAAAATGACCTGTGGTAATTATATTATAATGAGGGCGATAGGTATGCCAGATTCATGGGCTGAGAAGCAGAGAGAGTCACTCCTCCTTTATCTTTGTTTACATGCTGTCAGCTAAGGGGATATTTATGGCTGAAGGAAATATGGCTGCTCAGTTGGTACAAAAAAAAACGATGTCTTGAGAGACTAATATAGGTCGTTGCTACTGTCAGGACACGAGAATGTCAGAATGTAGTAACTGTGTGTTTGTCTGCCAAGAAGACAGAGGGGCAGTGACCTTTTATATTTGGTCCGGTAGAAGTAATGTAGACAAGATTGTCAATGTCATTCACAGAGGCTTGCAACTAGTTAGATGTATCTGTATAAGGTAAATTATATGTTCTTTTCATTTATGTGTTGGTCTAGGGTGGTTGTACTTGGAAAGGTTTTGTGATCAAGTCCCAGACAATAGAATGTATATAAAATGTTTGTTTAGAATTTGTAGGATGATCAGGAGCACTGAGGCATAGATTCACGTAGAAATGAATTAGGTCATTTGTAGACATGTGTTTAAATTCATTTATTTAGCGTAACCGCTATGGTGATTGTTGCAGTGCTTGACGTTTCATGATGAAGAAATCACCTCCACACCGTTTACATCTCATCATGAACCCAAATTCGACAAATAACTAAATTAATTTTGTCTATGATTATCATGCCAGTCATGTAAATGTTTTGAAATTTGTTAATGACCAATCTACTAGATTATTGTAATAAACCTGTTGTTAAAATCAGATACGCAACTCAACCGTTATTTCTTTTAGCTACTGTTAGTTAAGACCTTGCATATTTTTTATTTTTATTCCTCTTCATTTATTTATTTATTACGATAACCCTTACCTTACCCATTTCCCCTGAAGATGCCGTTACGCCGAAGCTGATTGAGAGGATAATCATGCAAGGTAAGCTATGTGCCAGATTAATTCACTCACTGGTGAATGTATTGTTCACTATGATGCACTTGGTCCGATTTCAGCATTGGCTTGACGTGGACTGTCTTTATAGGGCACAGTATGTATGTATGTATGTATGTTTAAATTTGAGTGAACCCACGGAAAACAAAATGTATTGTTCAGTTTGGTGAAACCCAGTATACTTAAGAAGTACTGCAGTTGACTTGAAAAACACATCAGTCGACATGCATGCCTCCTCCCTCCCTTCTCCTCACCCCCATCATCACATTCTAATATGACTCTGCCTCATGCCTCTGCCCATTCCATCTGTGTTAGAATCAAACCTCACATAACAGAAAGCAGTGAGTCATTTTCCAACACACCGGCAAGAAGGTCAATATGAGAAAGAAAAAGTAAGTATGAAATTAGGTATAGGTATCACGCTTAGGATGTATAGATTTCTTTACACAACATACAATAGTTTGGTGTTTATATCATTGCAGGGTCCTTTCACAAAATTCAGTTTTTGGCAAACCCACTGATGAAAGATGGTCTGTTTTCCCAATTTCATGCTGATGCATTTGACTTGTGGAACAACAAGAAATTTCTCGAGGAATTCTACCTTTGACAACACTCAACTGCTACCATTTAAAACTATAGTAATTTATCCAAATCAAAACAAAGATATAGGGGAGACTGTTGCCTCTTATGTATTTTATATTTTAGATAATTGTTTTTACACGTTCATACTTATCCATCAGCAACATTATAGTGTAAACAAGAGGCTACATTCATTTGAAGATACAATTGAGTACTGCAAAACATTAATAGCCATTATAAAAGTTGGTGTAAAATATCGAGTGAAGATTAAGGTTTTAAATTGTATTTAAATGTGTTTTCAGAAGTTCGGAGGACAACAACAACGATTTTATAATGTTACAAAATGGACATTTAAATTGTGTTTTTTAATTCTTGAAGACATCACCAAGAAAAGGAATGTAAACTTTATAATATAGAAATTTTTATCATTGTAGCTTAGATGGTCTAAACAATACACTGAAACTATTTCTACTGTAAATGGGATAGAATAAAGATGTATAACACAATTTGTTATTGTTGATTAGGTCGAAGTGTCCAAAACAAAGTTAAAGCTACTAAATCATTTAGTTCAGATTGGGAATAAAGAGAGATATATTTGGATCTGTGTTTAAGTACGAGGGTCCAGGTTCGTCATCTGGAGAACCACTGATTGGTTCCGTTTTATCCACTGTCCATTCTTTAGGAGGCTTACGAAAAGGTATAAAATCATAACTCATAGATCTCTTGGCTGAAGGAACATTAGGATAAAATATGGAATGTTGTGATTTGCAGTAGAGCTATATTCCACTATCTTTGTTAAACAAAAGTAACAATCCATAGTATGATCTTTCTGTTCTGTCCATATTACAGGGTTTCCAAAGTGCATTGATTTGTGAGTGCCATTAAGCCAACCACGTGAAGTCCGTGAATAATTACAACAAATTTTACCTGGTGCCCACCTTTTTCCCTCGTCTACTTTACTTCCAAAATAAAACTCATATGCTTTATTCATTATAGGAGTGATAGTATTTCTCTGTGACTTTGGAGTAAATTCTCACAAACATTTTAAAACTAGTCAGTGTTATTCACACATTTACGTGACATAGTGAACTCATTAACTGAGTTATATTTCTTTCTAAAAACAATTATGATGTATGCCATTACCAGTTTGTTAAAATACAGCTTAACTTCACATCACTATTCACAATTGCACAAACATAAAACATAGTTACTCGCTACTCCCGAAGTGATCGGAAAGGAAGTTAATACTGTACCAGTTACGACCTGTACATGCATATTTTTTGAGAGTTAATTGTATTTAATCAGCACGCGTATTACTCCGTGCAAGCCTGGTTTGTTTACATTCAGCGGGACGAGCGAGCAAGCTGAGAACAGCTGTATGCGTGACGTAGCTGCAGGGGCTAGTTAGATCACCCGCCTGTCATGCCACATGCAGGTAGCCTGAACTCATATGTTCCAGATTCAAGCGTCAACCATCCTGAACATTCGATGAAAAAAAATTTAAAACTCCTATAATAATTATGGTAGCGACTCAAACAACATGTCATTTTAAAGGGAATTACATAAACGTCGCAATGCTTGAATTTCAAGAAAATCCGTAGAGGGATTCAGGAGATAACCAGCTTCACGGCATATGTGACGTAGATGTCCCCAAACCAAATATAAGGAGGGCTCAATATAGCCTGATATCTGTCAGTCAGTCACAGTCCAGTAGTCAACGTGGCCCTACTCGCTGCCATTATCGTCGGAAGCTATCTTCGTGTGGTTATAGTCTCACTGAGGAACTCTGAATCCTTCTAAGTCCTTATAAATTGGACTTGTAATATTTACCAGTGATGGACTATAAATTTTCTCCAGTGATTTTTCAAAGACTTGTGATATTTACCAGTGATGGACTCTAACTTTTCGCCAGTGATTATTCAAAGACTTGTAATATACACAAGTGATGAACTCTAAATTTATTCGAAGTCTCCATGAGCATAGACTTGTGATTTTTGCCAGTGATTACTGAAAGACTTGTAATTTTTGCCGTTGATAAACTATAACATTATTGAAAGTCTTCATGAGTGTTAAAGAGTGAATTCTTGAAAGTCTTTATGAACCTTGACTAGTGATTTTACTAGTGGTGAGAAAACTAATTATTCAAGGTTTTCATGAACTTTGACTTATCAATTCTGCGTGTGATGGAGAACATTTTCAGAGTTTTGTGGGCATTGATTCTATCAACCTCATTGTACTTGGGTAATGTGAATACCTGCAACATCGTCAGGAACCATCGGAGGTCATCCCGAGCATCGGAAATTTGAGGCGTATTCCATGCAACCAACGTGGATGGTCCGTCCGCATCTTGACGGAGTACTTGGGCATCTTCTGGAACGTGTTCCAGCCAGTGCGGCCTGGTGAGCTGGAGACCCGGGCCATTTAAAGGACAATGTGGAAGACAACCCCTATCTACCATGAGGTGATGTGCAATTTAATATGCATTACATGAATAAACTCTTATCAAATCAGATTCAAACTTTTCTTGTAGATAGGAACCTGCCTCCTGTACCAAGCCCTAGCTAATATTCATCCAGTTTAGCCCTGAGAACTATTCCATGCTTACGTTGAAAATAAATCTTAAAGTCGGGCTGTTTTACTGGTACAGAGAGGAGGGTAATATACGTGGCACCCTACACGTTGGGGCACGATAGCTAGGTTAACAGTGCTATCAAGTAATAGACAATCACAACACCCTGGACGTGGTGTTTCTTTATACAAAGTGAAACTTATGCCCTGGACGTGGCAAACAATTTGTGTTTTATGTGTTCTTGTCATATGGTTGATTTTCTATGTGTTGATATATGCTTATGCTGAACTGAGTGCTTTTGAACTTTCAAAGTCGCTGATATTTCAATTTATGATTGAAAATTTCTAAGTGTCATGTTTTGAGGTATTAAAATTGCCATAAATATGGATAATTTACTAGCAGCAATTGAAGCCCTTAGACTTAATATGAATTAGGTTAACGCCGACTTAGAGACTAGGCTTACTGCGACATGTGCTAGCTTAGAGACACGTTTTACCGAAACTAATACTAATCTTTCTAGCATAGCTGAGGCTAATGTTAACTTAGAGCGACGCCTCACTGAAAATAATACTAATCTTTCTAGCATAGCTGCGGCTAATGTTCAAACTAATGCTAATCTTGCCAATGTAGACCAACGTTTAAATAACTTTGCCCAAGCAATTGTTGAATCTAATGCCAACCTAGATAGGCGATTAGCTGAAGTAAATGCCGAAGCTAAAGTTAATTATACCAAATTAGAACAGAGCTTAGACAATTTAGCGGTATCTAACACCAACTTAGACAGGCGGTTAGCTGAAGCTGACGCCAGGGTAGATAAGCACTTACATGACGTGGTTCAATCCCAATTCAATGAAATGAATGCGAACTTAGAATCTCGTTTTGATCAAGCAAGTGTTAGAATAGAAGAAAGATTCACAGAATCCCATAAAAAAATTGATGATCGATTCACTGAAATCAACTCTCAGCTAACTCGTAATGTCGAAGAAATGGAAAACACTGTTAAAAACCAAGTCATAGAACTTGTTAAGGAGGATTTGAAAAGGGTTCTTCCTTCAGTCCAACAGCTTTCACAGGACATTGAGGATTTCAAGGCCGAATTTCAGGAGTCACATGGTCAGCTTTCGCAAATGCAAGCTAAAATTGTTTCTGTCCAAGATACTCTTAGGGTCACGGTTAAGAATGACATTTCCAGAGTTGGAAATGAAGTTGCTTTATTAAAAGCTAAGCAGGGCGAGTTTGACAAACGGTTCACTCAGCAAGCTGATAATACGACCACACAAATGTCGTATTTATAAAAATGTGGGTGAACTTAAAGTTGAATTAAAGAACGATGTCAAACAAGTCGAAGGAATAGTCCAACTCCAGTTGGGGGATGTCAAGAGTAATCTCGAACAACTAGCCACTAAGGTCGTTAATCTTGAATCTCGAGATACGTCCAGACCTATTCATAGTTCGATGGAAGGAGTCGGAGAAACGTCATACCAGACAACTATCGTTAAAATCCAAGATGAAAAACCTCCTAAATTCTCCGGTAAAGAAGATTACACGGCTAGAGAGTTTCTGATCAATGTAGCGGAATATTTTCAAGAGCACAAGGTTAGTGAAGATAGAAAGCTAAGAACAGTTGCCCGATTATTAGAAGGCAAGGCTCTTTCCTGGTACTCGGTATTCAAATCTAATTTCAAGACATACTCTGACTTTGAGAAGGCTTTAATTGAATGTTTTTGGAACGCAGAAACTCGACACCTTATCAAACTTCAACTATATTCGAGACGGTATAACACCTCCATTAACATCTCTCGATACGCAGATTTTTTATTATCTCAGTTGAAGAAGATGCAGTATTTAGACCCTTCTTTGCTTGAGAAGGAACTCATACAGGTCATTACGTTACAGTATCCTTCTCACGTTCAAGAGATCTTAGTAGCCACGAACATTAAGAACTTGGACCAGTTACATGCCGTATTACGACGTCTTGATACTGCTCATGCGCAGGGAACTTTGAAACCGAGCAAGAGTAGGGACGTAGCCGCCCATCCAGTTCAGGTTAATACTTCTGAACAATCGCGACAAAGTCCCGAACGAGCGGATAGAAGGGAAGAGCGAGATACTCCATCTTCACCTACGCGGTATAGAGGGTTTAGGAAACGCCCATACTGTGGCCAGGCACCCTACCAAACCAAACCTACTTGGTTAAAACAAGAAAAAAAACAAGAGACTAGAGACTCAAACAATTCTGACTTGCACAAACGGTGGAAGGAAACGCAGGACTACCTCCATCAGACGAAACAAGAGGGTCATCAACCTGGAGCAACTTCTCTTAAATACCAAGAGTATCATCAAAGAAACAACACCTTTGGTCAAAACCCAGAGTCCACAGGTGCTGTTGCCAAAAAAAAACTTTAAAATTTTCAGAAATAAGATTGCCTGAAAATGAGGAGGTCGGGTCATTTCATGTGGACATAATAAATTATCTGGCACATTGATGACGACTTAGTATTTGAAGACAAATTACCCATTCATCTACATGTTCAACGAAGTTTACCCATCATCAATATTACCATTGGGGAATTCCAAGTATCATTGCGCACCGGGCGAGTTGGCCGTGCGCGTAGAGGCACGCGGCTGTGAGCTTGCATCCGGGAAATAGTAGGTTCGAATCCCACTATCGGCAGCCCTGAAAATGGTTTTCCGTGGTTTCCCATTTTCACACCAGGCAAATGCTGGGGCTGTACCTTAATTAAGGCCACAGCCACTTCCTTCCAACTCCTAGGCCTTTCCTATCCCATCGTCGCCATAAGACCTATCTGTGTCGGCGCGACGTAAAGCCCCTAGCAAAAAAAAAAGTATCATCGCTAGTGGACTCGGGAGCGCAAGTTTCCCTAATCTGACAACTTGATAACATTGATCAAGGATCAATGTAACCCTCTCATTTTGCCGGTAGCACAACTTAGGATTAAGGGCATTATTCCTGACGACAGGAATATCAAATGTAAGCAGCAAGTCTTCCTTGAGTTTGCTGTCAACGAAGAAGTGTGTGGACATATTTTCCTGATAGTCTCGCCTATGAAGTTTAACCTTATCTTGGGTTCAGACTTTCTGTCTAAATATAAGGCTACCATTGACTATTCTTCCAACACTATTCATCTATGTAGGATTGGATCTGTAGAGTTGCAGCTGGTAGACGGTGAAGATTTTAGACTTCAAGGGATTGATTTACCCCTTACACAAGTCGATGGTGTGATTGGCGATGCCGCCCCAGTCGACCAGGTACTGAAAGAAGAGGGTGATCCCGAAGATGAAGAGGGACCCGTGTCAATGGAAGATGGTGATCCCAATGAGGAGGGACCCATCGATGAAATTTTGAATGACAAAGGGCCTGATTTTCTCACCTACATCTCCAGTGTAAAGGAAGCCCCAGATTACCACCCTAACATAGCAGCGGCGGAGGAAGAGATATATCAGACCTATCCGGACGTCTTCGATGAGAAGCCTGGAGAGATTAAGAATTTTAAACACCACTTCAACGTCAAGGATACTTTGCCCTATAAACGCAAGCCATACCCGGTGCCTGAGAAGTACATGGATGAAACCAGGACACTAATTCGTCAGATAGAGGCTGACGGAATTATTTCAAAATGCGTTACGCCCTATATTAATCCGCTCACCATAGTAAGGAAACCCGATGGTAATCTTCGTCTATGTTTGGACGCTCGTTCCTTGAATGACCGACTGGTCCTTGAGTATGACCACCCTCCTCCGCTTAAAGATGTCATTAAGCAATTTTTTGGAAAAAAATATTTTTCAGGCATGGACATGACATCATCTTACTTCCATATTGTACTAGACGAACACAGCCGGCTCTTCACCTGATTTATCTTTGATAATATCACATATGTCTTCAGTCGATTGCCCTTTGGCATCAAGAACTTGGGAGCCGTCTTGATAAGAGTGTTGGAAAGCCAATTATCTGATGAAGTAAAGGCCATTGCCACTATTTACATAGACGATATCTTGGTAGCATCCGATACCTGGGAGCAGCACTTAGAAGATGTACACACTGTACGCAAAGAATTGAGAGTAAAGAACTTTAAAATTAACTTGAAAAAAAGCCAATTTTTCAAGAGAGAAGTTCTTTTTCTTGGGCATGTCATTAGCAGGGAGGGCATCCGCCCAAATTCTGTCAAAATTCAATGCATTGTGGAATTTCCTAGACCTTGCAGGATTAAGCAAGTTCGGCAATTCCTTGGACTTTGCCAATTCTTTTTGCAACATTGTCCTCAGTACACAGAGACTGTACCGCCTCTCCCGGAATTACTGAAGAAAAATAATCGATGGAAATGGACCACAGAGTGTGAGCAATCCTTTATTGCCACTAAAAGGATGCTCAGAAATAACGTGCAGCTCTGTTATCCTAATTATGAATGGCCTTTCCATATTGAATGTGATGCCAGTAAGATAGGGATCAGAGCCGTTCTCTACCAAGTCAATCCTAATAAGCCCGATGTTAGGCTGTTCATTGCGTTCGTAAGTCAGAAGCTAAGGACACATGAAAACTCGTACACCATTACAGAGCTAGAAGCCCTGGCTATTGTATATTCGCTTTTATATTGGAAAAAGGTTGTCTTTGGGTTTCCAATCACCAATTATACAGACCACAAGGCACTAACTTTCATCCTATCTTCAGACATCACAAATGAACGGGTCACCAGATGGGCACTATTTATACAGCAATTCAATGTCTTCATTGTGCATCGGTCTGGAAAGAAAAATGTACTAGCCGACGCCCTCAGCCGGAATCCCACAGATGCAGGCATAGCCTTTCCGATTTCAGTTACTGGTCGGGATGACGAAGAGTTTTTGAGAAGACTTCGGTATCTAACCCAAGCCCAGCGGAAAGATCATAGGCTAAGAGAAATCATTCGTTTCTGTGAAGGAGCGATTCCACAGCACAATCCAGACTACGCCCGGATTAAGCAGGCAGCCCAATCTTTTTCATGGGACAACAACCTACTCTATAAATACGTTAACGCAACCAGGACCACTAAACGGATTTATGCCCCGGCTAAATTTCGGGAAGCCATCATCTGGCATTGCCACTTCATCACAGGACATGCTGGAGTGGATAAAGTGGCCATTGTAATTAAGGAAAGATTCGTCTGGGAGTACCTCCGGAATGATGTTAGAAGGACCATAAGAATATGTGACTTATGCCAACGGAGTAAACCGAACAATTAGCTTATGAGGGAATATCCAAGGCCTATCATCCCAGAGAAGCCGCAGGAAGTGATAGCGCATGATCTGTATGGCCCACTTCCAAAGGCAACCAGAGGTAACAAGCACGTCTTAGCCATCGTCGACGTCTTCTCGAAATTCACCATGTTGTTGCCTATTCAGAAGGCAAACACCGGGAATATTTTAAGGAGACTTCGCAGGAATGTCTTTCCTGAGATGGGGAAACCTACATTCCTGCTGACAGATCATGGAAGCCAGTTCACGTCCGCAGAGTTCCAGGCGGCTATAGAAGAGTAGGAAACTCATCACATCATGAATTCCATTCGTCATCCAGAAGCCAACCCTGCTGAGCGATTGATGAGGGAGATCGCCAGATTCTGTCGGGGGTACTGCCAAGAACACTGGAAATGGATTGATGTGCTTCCAGTTATGCAGAAGATAGTCAACTCCACTGTCCACAAATCTACTGGAGATATCCCAATGTTGGTGCATCATGGGCATATTCCTCATCATCCATGGGATGCTATTCTCCCTGCTTTGCCGGATGCAGCAATTGATCAAGAAGTGAGAATCGCTAAAGCCTTAGGGAAATTGAGGCATGCTACAGACATCAGACAATGAAGGAATAGGAATCGTAACTTTAGACCACCCTTACGAGTGGGAGACAAGGTGTTAATTCGAAAACCTGCGATGTCTCGTCCGGAATTGAGGATCTACGCAAAATTCTGTCCTTTCTATTTTGGCCCTTTCAGAATTTCCGAATCTTTGGACAACGGTGCCCATAAAATCACAAGACTAGATGGCAGCCTTGAAGGCATCTACAATGCTTCCAATCTCAAAAAATACTTTGAGTGAAAAGAGACTAAAAGAAAATCCTCATAGTATTTCCTTTTTCCGTGAGAAGGAGAGATATGTACCGGTTACGACCTGTACATGCATATTTTTTGAGAGTTAATTGTATTTAATCAGCACGCGTATTACTCCGTGCAAGCCTGGTTTGTTTACATTCAGCGGGACGAACGAGCAAGCTGAGAACAGCTGTATGCGTGACGTAGCTGCAGGGGCTAGTTAGATCACCCGCCTGTCATGCCACGTGCAGCTAGCCTGAACTCGTATGTTCCAGATTCAAGCGTCACACCTTCCCGAACTTTCGATGAAAAAAATTTAAAACTCCTATAATAATTAAGGTAGCGACTTGATCAACATGTCATTTTAAAGGGAATTACATAAACGTCGCAATGCTTGAATTTCAAGAAAATCTGTCTATTAATTCAGGAGATAACCAGCTTCACGGCATATGTGACGTGGATGTCCCCAAACCAAATATAAGGAGGGTTCATTATAGCCTGATATCTGTCAGTCAGTCACAGTCGAGTAGTCAACGTGGCCCTACTCGCTGCCATTATCGTTGGAAGCTATTTTCGTGTGGTTATAGTCTCACTGAGGAACTCTGAATCCTTCTAACTCTTTATAAATGGGACTTGTAATATTTACGAGTGTTGAGGAACAAATTCTTCCAAGTCTTTATAAATGGGACTTGTAATATTTACGAGTGTTGAGGAACGAATTCTTCTAAGTCTTAATAAATGGGACTTGTAATATTTATGAGTGTTGAGGAACAAATTCTTCTAAGTCTTTAAAAATGGGACTTGTAATATTTGTGAGTATTGAGGAACTCTGAATTCTTCTAAGTCTTTATAAATTGGACTTGTAATATTTACCAGTGATGGACTATAAATTTTCTCCAGTAATTTTTCAAAGACTTGTGATATTTACCAGTGATGGACTCTAACTTTTCGCCAGTGATTATTCAAAGACTTGTAATATACACGAGTGATGAACTCTAAATTTATTCGAAGTCTCCATGAGCATAGACTTGTGATTTTTGCCAGTGATTACTTAAAGACTTGTAATTTTTGCCATTAATGAACTATAACATTATTGAAAGTCTTCATGAGTGTTAAAGAGTGAATTCTTGAAAGTCTATGAACCTTGACTGGTGATTTTACTAGTGATGAGAAAACTAATTATTCAAGGTTTTCATGAACTTTGACTTATCGATTCTGCGTGTGACGGAGAACATTTTCGGAGTTATGTGGGCATTGATTCTATCAACCTCATTGTACTTGGGTAAAGTGATTACCTGCAACATCGTCAGGAACCATCGGAGGTCATCCCGAGCATCGGAAATTTGAGGCGTATTCCATGCAACCAACGTGGATGGTCCGTCCGCATCTTGACGGAGTACTTGGGCATCTTCTGGAACGTGTTCCAGCCAGTGCGGCCTGGTGAGCTGGAGACCCGGGCCATTTAAAGGACAATGTGGAAGACAACCCCTATCTACCATGAGGTGATGTGCAATTTAATATGCATTACATGAATAAACTCTTATCAAATCAGATTCAAACTTTTCTTTTAGATAGGACCCTGCCTCCTGTACCAAGCCCTAGCTAATATTCATCCAGTTTAGCCCTGAGAACTATTCCATGCTTACGTTGAAAATAAATCTTAGTCGGGCTCTTTTACTGGTATAATACTTGACTAACCCACAAAAGAACAAATTTTAACAGAGAAACAGGAAATTTCTCGACTGCCAGATGTTTTCTCCATGAAATATTAAATGCCAATCATAAACATGCAAGGTCGCTAAAGCGTTCTTGACCGGGCGAGTTGGCTGTACAGTTAGGGGCACGCAGCTGTGAGCTTGCATCCAGGAGATAGTGGGTTCGAATCCCACTGTTGGCAGCCCTGAAGATGGTGTTCCATGGTTTCCCATTTTCACACCAGGCAAATGCTGGGGCTATACCATAATTAAGGCCACGGCCGTTTCCTTCCGACTCCTAGGCCTTTCCTATCCCCTGATCGCCATAAGACCTGTCTGTGTACGGATGCGATATTCATCATCATCATATCTGAATACATAAAGATCACTTAGTTTTATTTAAAGGAGTATTTAATAATTTATCAGTATTATTGGTCTAATAGGAATCTCGGTTTTGTGAATTCTAGGCATTGCCCTAGCTGATGGAAGTCTCAGTCTCTTATCAATTTCTTATTCGCTATGAAGGAATTGGGTATTTTTCAGGATTTTCTTAGTAGGCTCCTTTTTAATTTTAATAAAATTATTATCTGCAAAAATTGTTTAGTTTTATTGACATACAGTATTTTTTTTTTTATAGATGATTATGATGTTACCTCGTTACCTATTAAATTGTCTTTTGTTTACTATGAACCGTAGTTACTTTTCTCTTTATTTCAAACCCAATCTCAGCCTGTTTGTCAAAAGGTACATTACTGAGGTATAGTTCTGCTACAGTTGCAGCAAGCTTATTGTGGATTGAAGTGTTAACCCAGTTAAATTTAGGACCTTTATTTAGATTCTTGTTCTGTTTCATTAAAATGAACACCGGGCAAGTTCACCGTGCGCGTAGAGGCGCGCGGCTGTGAACTTGCATCCGGGAGATAGTAGGTTCGAATCCCACTATCGGCAGCGCTGAAAATGGTTTTCCGTGGTTTCCCATTTTCACACCAGGCAAATGCTGGGGCTGTACCTTAAGGCCACGGCCGCTTCCTTCCAACTCCTAGGCCTTTCCTATCCCATCGTCGCCGCCATAAGACCTATCTGTGTCGGCGCGGCGTAAAGCACCTAGCAAAAAAATAAATAAATAAATAAATTAAAATGAACATTATACAGGTTTATAACTAGTGAATGAACAGCATGAGTACTCAGTGTTTGGGGTGGGCTTGATTTGAGGTTTATAAGGTTGTCTAACCTCTTATTTAAGGTTTGATGTATTTTAGAAACAATATTAAGCAGTTTAAAGTTGGTGTGACAGTGAAATGAATCCCGTTCTATTGGGGCCAGCGTACGACGAGCTTCTAAGTGAGCTTCGTATAACTTGGCATTCAAAAATTATTTTTTTCTTAGAAATATCAGAAAAGGAGCACAGTACATGTTTTGGCCTCTTTAGGTCATCTTCAGCTGCTTGAAAAATAAAAATGTAAAATTATGAAACTTTATGTGCTGTGAATGAAATTTACATTCTTGTAAAAAATATTGGAACAAAATCATCTGAATAAAAACATTATAGATGAAATAGTCATCCCTTATTATATGAATATAAAACAATATGTTGGTCTTCAAAAACTATTCATCGCGATAATTTTTTTGTGAGCTGATTTCCACGGTAACAATATTTTTCATTAAAAATATTTGTTTCATATAGTATATTGCCAGTCAAATATTTGTGAATTTAAAGATGTTGAAGTATGTCAAATGTAATGCCAGCCAACTAGGAGTGTTGCAATTTGAACTGTCATCAAGCCACCTTAATAGGTGTGAATCCTAGAAAGAAGGAAAAGATCAGTGGTGACTTCTGACTTCTGGTTTAGGGGGTGTAACCGAAAAAATTTGCAAACATCAACACAGACTGTCATTCCAAACACATTCTTGAAGAGAAAACAATAAACAAGGCCAACTGAAAAATTTAGTTAAGATCTCACATCCACCAATCCAATGGTCTGTTTCATAAATATTTCTGTTGAAATGACGAACACACGACTTAAGTTGTGTAGGTATATTCAGAGTTGGACGCGATTGCCCTTCATTTATAATTCTGCTTTTATGTAAAAGAAAATATACCAGATGGTTCTCTTAACAATCGTTCAATTACACAATGGTTAGAATTCAATTCGGGTTGTGCAGTGGGAACATGTGACCCTGGCGCTACTACATCTGTGCCTGCTGAACTAGTCTCTAATCGGTGTGATGTCATTTCAAAATCGTATCATTCCTGTATTTTCTTTTATATTTACACTAGAAACACACAAAACTGAATAATTTATATTACTACAAAACACATTTTGTCATATATCATTTATAGCACAAGAAAGAACCACTCAAAGCAAGAAGTCCAGTATTATACAAATAGCAAATATATCCCGGCCTCACGCGATAACTTACAGGATTCCACCTTGCACCGCCTTCTTGATGGATGTGGCTGTTCATTCTGCATTCCAACCCCGCGAAAGAGATCAACAAACTACAAGGGCCCAATACTCGTGCTGCCATCTCTGGAGTAGTTTTGCAATTGAAAATACAAGGGATGTAACACATCAATCGCATGTATGGGAAATTTGTCATTGGAAAAGACTATAATGAGTAATGAAAAGGAGAAAGAAAGTTGCAAAGAGAAGAAGAACCTTACAATATAATAATGAATAAGAAGATAAAATAAATTAAAATAAAACTAACTTTCAATAGCTCTGTTATTGCGTCACAAGAAGCGAGTATGCTGGCTAAGCTATTACTAAGTTGGTAACACGTTCATCCTTGTGTGAGAGTGCTGGTGGCATTTTCAGAAGTGGGAGAGGGGGAGGGGAGGGGGAATGTAAACAATGGGAGTGAGATACTGAAAGTGGACATGTGACCATTAAGTAATATGCTTGTGACAGAAAATTAATCTTATTATCAAAATATATGATTTCATTGTATAAAACATTCACTTTCTCAGAATATGACATTGGCACATTAAATGTTTTACAGAAAGGCATATTACTCAATATTTGGGTAGATATCCATACTCACTTAGATCAAAGATATATATTGCAGCCTCCACTCTCAATGAAATTTCCAAGAAAGTTAATGTTTTATGCGATTCCATGGGGGAAACTGCTTACTGCTGCCCCCACCCCCAGGGGAATAACATCATCTCACTGCGGTGAGTTAACGACTGCTGAAATTATTTTTACAGCAGCGAGCAATATACTGCTTGCTCTTTGCAACCTCTCCCAAACTTCAAGTTTATCTTGGGATTTTGGAGCTGGGTCAGGCCAGTTTTCTCCCATGATCGCTTTGTCTCAGGCCACACTTTTTTTTTATTGGGCTTAGATCCGAGGCACAAAGAGACCAGTCTATGAGATGTATTTCGTCCTGTTCAGTGAACCATCTGTGGACACTTGCTGATGTGTGTATGTGAGATTGGCCATGTTAAAAGTGAATTACTCCCTCAGATACAGATGTTGCATTGATGGGACCATAATATCAATCATAATATCAATGTATTGGACTGCATCTAGGTGACCATGTATCCTGTGAAGCGTGGAGTATTCCATGTCCATGGGAAGACATCGACCCCCATACTGATAAAGACACGCGACCGCAACGGGAAGACTCCTTGATATACTGGGGCTCATATCGAGCACCTGATTCTATACACATACCAGACCATTGCTCATCAAGGAAAACGAAGATTCTTCCGAGAAAGTAACTTTTTCCGAGTCATGATCAATATTTTCCTTTGGAATAGGCGGTAGAGACAGTATCCACGGACTCAGGAAACCCAGTATTGGGCCATTTGTACTACATTTAGAAACTGATTCTGGTGTGATGTGTTCACCAGTTCAGTATCCTTGGCTGGTGTTGAAAGACGCCACAATCCATTGCTGACGCATATACCAACATTTTCTGTTTTGTGATACTGCTGAATCCTTCTTGTAGCTGTAGCTGAACTCCATAGTGTTCATCTGCCCCAGATCCAGTCATTTGACCCTCCTCTAAAAATGGTATAACCTTCTTGTGGATGGACTGTTGGTGGTCGAGCATTGTGGTAGAATATCTATTGTAGGCTCGATACTGGATCACTACCCCTTCGTAAACACTCGTGAATATTCGGTTTAGTTCATTCGGGTAGCAAAATACATTACTCCCCAGTGACTTACAGTTTTTTAGGGTTACACATGGTTTTGTGGATAAAATTCTCTCTTGCTATTACGCACATCCATATTTGAATAAAGACTATCTTCCTTGCGGATCTCAGGCCATTCAAAAACGTGTGGGCTGAGACAAAGTGCGTTATGAGGGAGAACTAGCATAACTCCACTCGGAGATCCCAAGCATAGCTGTCTCTAATCATGGCTGGTTTGCACTATAAGCAGCAATGCCGCATCTCGCCCTACCAGGTGAACAATGTGCATATGATTGTATGTAAGACACAGTCCATGCTTGTATATTTGTGCTGATAATTCCATTATTATGGTGTCTATGATAATGCGAAAATGTTATAATTGTGCCAAATAGATGGGTAGTGCGGGGGGTTGGGGGGCTTAAGCAACTATGGTAAGTCAGTAAAATTAGAAGGATGTGTAAGTAGTTGTGTTTGATTTTCTAAGGGTCCTGATCTTAGTACATTAATCTGTTTGGCCCCACGTGCAGACTGGTCACCAGTCAAAATTTCAGTGGTGTGTATGAAACATTTCCAAGGACAGTGATTTGAGCTTTATTGAAATATGTATTGATAAGGATGGAAAGATGTGTTTCAGTAAACATGATCACCCCATTCTGTGCAAAGGTGCAGTTCCAAAACTGTTTCCAAAATTGCCTTCATATCTAAGTAGTACAAGTCAAACCAAATGCAAAATCCCCAAGAGACAAGAACAGAAATCTGCATTAGCTATAAAAAGCAAAAGGGGATGCAAGAATGGCAGGACATGGCCGCTTCCTTCCCACTCCTAAGCCTTTCCTAAGCCATCATCGCCATGAGACATATCTGTGTCAGTGCGATGTAAAACAAATTGTAAAATTAAAAATAGAGACATTTTATTGAGTGTTTCCTTCTCATCAGTGTACATAATTCTTCACAGACTTCAACATCACTATACTTTTTAATATGCTTTTTCAACTCTTTATCAGTGTAGAACATATAAACCTTTTAATCAAATTTTACATCTTTTAATGTTTTAATTGTTTATGTCAATATTTGTAATGTATGCTTTCTTTATCTGGAGATACTCTGCAACATTGGAACGAAACATGTACTGTTATAATTAGACGATAAGACATTAAGCTAAACTTACGTAAAATTCATAGATTAGCCTGACAAATTAAGTATTGGAAGGTGGAATCATATTGTACACCAAAGTTTAGTTAATACCAATACTTAATTCTGCAAGGATATTCATATATTGTGAATGTATAAGCTTGCTGAGAGATTGCTGTTCTGTGGACTAAATTTGGTCCTACGCTGTTTCAGGTAGGTGGTCGTAATGAAATGGCTCATCAGTGTATATGGCTGTAATGTTGCTATTATGATGAGAACAATGAATGTGAATATTGAGGACAAGAATTTGCACAGAAATTTGTGTCTTCTTTTTCATTTTCCATTGAAAAGTAATCTAATAATCAAGTTTGCACAGTTCTGTATGTATGGTCTGTCTTATTTCATTTACAGGAATCTTATCGTTTCTTTTCTGTTTTTATGTGGAAGCAGAAACTATCAAGTACTTTTATTTTCCAAAAGTTTTCTCTTTTTCTTCACAGAGGGAGCATAATGAAACTCTTGCCAAACTGAATTTTGTACTGGCATTGTCAGACTGCGTAGTGGAGCTGGCAGCTGCTCGAGCAGCTCCCCTTGCAGCACTGACAGAAAGCACTACAGGTTGCCTTAGTGAAGGGAATCGGCGGGCAGAGCAGCTTGTTTTGCTTGTTCGAGCATTGCAGCTGCTTAGTTCTGGATTAAACTTGGCAACTCAGCAATTACGTGCAGGCCAGCTACAACCATCAGCTTCTGTCAAGAGTGGTAAGTTTATGTACATAGGCCATCCAGAAATTAAGTTTCCCTATTTCTTTTCTTGTAAAGTGAACGTAAGTAGCCAGGAAATATGAGCATATGTGACAGATCTATGATTTAACAATCATATACCGGCTGAAAAAGTCCCACCTGGTATCAGTAGCGCAGAAGCAGTGGCTCGAAATGGTGGCTCGTATTCTTTCTTCCACTGCCTGCGAGGTTCGGTCTGTGATAATGTTTCTACAGAAATTGCGATGGGCTATTCAAAACAAAGCATAGAATGCTCAGCGCAGGTGTTTCGATCCATGGCAATGCTCGCTCACATACCGCTCGGTGCTCGGCAACTAATTTGCAGTAGCTCAGCTGAGAGGTGTTTGATCTTCCACTGTACAGTCCTGATCTTGCTCCCAGTGATTTTGATCTTTTCTTGCTCCTCATTAAATTCCTGTCATCCTGTCAGCATTTCCACACGGGCGAAGATCTGAAGACAAATGTCGCACATTGGTTCCATTCCTAGGCAGCAGATTTCTACGGCATCAGCAAACAGATGTTGATCCCACAATATGACAAGCGTCTCAATTCTGGTGGTGATTATATCGAAAAATAGCCCCAACATAGCTGTATTGGGTGTCATTGAAGTTTTTCATGTAACTCTGTTGTCTTTTTTTTTAAGATAATGAAAATTTCTGGATGGCTCTCATATGTTTGTGCTGTACCCAGAAATATGAAAAGGAAGACATACAGTTCGACTTTTCATACTTAATGATTGTAGTAGAATGTAAGAATATTCTCATTATTGTAATCTTTCTCCAGTTTGTTTAATTTCTGATCAGTATTGAAGGAGAACCTATCAGTTAGAAGAAGAAGAAGAAGAAGAAGAAGAAGAAGTGGTAGTAGTATTTTACATTTATGAAACTCTTCCTGGGTTTCTAATGTAGCAATATCCATTTATTCTTTGCAGTATCTTGTTATTTGAAGTGATTACTCATATGCAATGTTGACCTTCAAACCTGTTCTGATAAGAAAGCACGTGAGCAGTTGTTCCTATATATTTTTCATATTCTTTTATTTCTAATGTAGTATGAAAGGCATCTCAATCATATTTTGCATACCTGCAATATAATGTCCATGTTAGAACAACCATAGGCCTACAGAAATTGCGATGGGCCACACCCATGCCCACAGGAATGGATAATCTGTTACGGTTAAATGAGATTATATATAATATCATCTCCCCTCTGGCTAACTTGCAAGAGGAGCAAACTAGTGCACCCTTCGGGTCAGGGTGACCACAGTTATTTTCCCAGCTAGTCAGATAAATGTCTCAGGGTATCCATGTTTCCAGAAAAATGGTTAATTTTTCTATAATTCCATTTAACGTGCGTCCAAAAAGAGATAGTGATACCCTACGCGGTTCAAAATTTCGTAATTCAACGCTCAGTCGTGAACTCCGCATACGCATAATTCAGTTAACATTTTCTAAGACATGTCCGCTTATCGAGTACCTTATTCACTAAATATAACTACAATCTATCACTACAAATGAGAACTCATTCAATTATATAAAGCATAATCTAGAAACATATTTATTAAATTACTGAGAATCGCGAAAGAAATCGTTAAGTGTCAAAACAAGTGCCTGAACTTTCAGTCATTAACCTAATAAAACAAGTATTTTAACTCCTGAATCAGTTATTTTAAGTCAGCGCTGGCTTATTTCTAATCTAAATTTGCATATCACCACACTCTGGGTTGAGTATTCCTGAAATGAATTCAAATTCTGTTTTATCTTCCTACCAAAACTTAAGTCTGGTCATTTATGTACACAAATATATCATAATCTTCTGACCGCAGTCAAAATTCAGTATTTCAATAAATAATTCTATCACTTGCGGTGTTAAATATTCATCATTATCAAAAATGCTACCATTACAGTATTCATATTATTGTAAGAATGATCTGTATTTCAATAAAAGTGTTCTGAATTCTAATATCAGTGATCTGAATTATATTAAAAATTATCTGAATTCGTTGGTGCTGAATAAAGTGAAGAAAATGAGAAATTGAATGACGTACTAAGTTTCTTGGTCCTATTGCCATTTAAAATACGGCTCCTAGCTTAATATTCACTTGTATAGTATTTCAAATTAAAAACATCGATGATATCCTATGTAAATCTCATATTATTTCCCTACTCTAGCTAGATAATTTCTTATGTAACGTATCTCAGCTCAATGTGCACACTGCCAATAAGCGTTTATCATATACTTGTGTGCAAGTGCCTGCATTACGATATCTCAATATTATATTATCATACTGGTTACATCATTCATCTTCCATGCAATCAACATTCACTCAGAATACGACATAATCATGCATAAATCTACCCATCACCAGTTGTTACTACTGTCAAATCACTCTCAAACTTCATCTAAATATATATAATTTTACTAACCATACCTTGCTATAGTTCTTCCCTGGGGCATATTTCCTTTCCGTAGTTGCCTTACTCTTGCCCATATACCGCATATTATTTATATCATATACATCTCATTTCTTACTAATCTGCGCAATATTTCACTTAAAACATCACATACACTTCCATTATTTCATCTATAACCTTCATTTCAACTTATATTTAACTTATTCAACATCTGCAATTAACGCGTTTAACCTCCAATAATCATTAAATATAACGAGACATGACGTTCTTTTAGCGCAGAATTCATTTCTTACAACACAATTTATTGTATAATTCCACACTTAACCCCAAATACGGTATCTACTCATCTAATATAATCATTCGGCAAAGAGTATGGTAACCTAAATTAAACAATTTCAAATATGCGTCCCTCTATGACGTAATCTGGGTTCGGATGGTACTATATCATTCATAGATCTTTTTAGCTAACTGGGATTTTTTTTGCAAACATCTGTTACACTATGTCACTTTAAAAATCGTATTCTCACTCCTCTGATTAAGATCATATAATAAATACGTAACCATTATGCCACGAGATATCATCTTAAGTTCACACTGACTTAATATATGTTAATATCATCTTAGATATTTCACACTGCACTTCCTTACATTAATTGCACACTTAATTATTTCACGCTTAAGCTATTCAGTTCTATTGCACATACTGGTAATACTTTACATAACAAATTATACTACTTATTACTATTACTTAGCTCGCCATTCAATATCTCGGGCCTTAGTTGCTCTTCTTCAACTGCTCCATGGTTTGGTCACAGGCCATGGATCGACAACTGGACGGATCCTCATCTCTGGTAGCTCAGGTTGAGTGACCTCCTCCTCTCGGGTCGGGTGGTTTTAATTGCCAGGACGACATCTCTCTCCAGGTCGGTCTATGCCGATTTAGCAAGCCATCATTTTCTCAGGAATACTGTAGATAATATACATCAATTCTGAAACATATGTATTCATCATGGTTCTTTGAAATCTTAGTATTTATCGTTGATAACTATATATATCTTTGCTACCCTTCCTCTGTAGAAATATTTTCTTATTTCTTGAGGCCAGTAGAAGATTATTTGCCTCGTCTTAATCGTATATTCAAAGTTAGCTTATTTTCCTTTGGGAAGTATAATTTTCCAATGATCGCCTCTCTATTTACGATATCGTTGCTATTATTTTCTCCTGTTGTAGTTCAATCTTCAGCTCTCGCGTCTTGGTCAACCTTATGCTTCAAGACGATTAGCGTATAAGTATCCGGACAAAATTTCCAGAATTTCCAGGGTTTATATCCTCCTTACAGTATTTCAGGGATTAGCACGTTGTTTCCTTCATTGTTAACGTCGTCTCAACTTAATATTTTCGTTAGAAACTATCAATCTTGCTTAATTCTTCAGAGCAATGTTCAGCATGTCTTGTCGTTACGAAGTCAATTTTTTAAGTAAGTTTTTATAATAATCCGTTCGATCCTTCTTATTTTTTTAAAAACAATTCAGTCGATTCTACTCTGTTGCACATTGCCTTCATAGTGTGGTAGGTTTAAATCAGTCATGGCCTTCTAACATACTTAAATATCGATACTCTGCTACACATTCCTTTACCTTGGCTGGTCTCTACCTTCCGTAGGCGCCATTTTGGAATATGTCCAGTAAATACATCGGGTACACTAGTGAATCTGCAGGTCTGGAATTAACATTTATACACTGCTGTGCAAAACTTAACACATTCACGCCCATCATCTGAGCTGGCTATTTAAAGAGCTGGCCCAGCTATTTCAGCTGTTAGTGGCAGAGCAAACAACAACAAATTCTTTTCACAATAAGTTCTAAACTAAACAATATATGGAAACAAAATTTTCCACATACCTTAATGAAGTCCTCTAGTATCTCAGTAGGGTGTGGTAGCTAATGTCACACTTTCCTGGGTGAATGGGAACACCACAATTTCCACAAAAATAGCGTGTTTCACTAATAATTTTTTGAAGCACACTTTGCACCTTCTTGAAGGGAAATTAACTTTATTTGATGGTGGAAACTTGAAGAGAATATGCTCTTTTCTCTTCCCATCTAACCTAAATGGTGGATCCTTGGCCGGTGCCCTTTTTGGAGGCAAAATCGCGGGACGTTGACTTGGAGCTGATGAAGTAGACGGAGCTAAGATGTCGGAGAGAGGTGACTGTACTTGTATGTCGGGTTCACTTTTTTCCTGGAGCAAGTTCCTAACTACTGTCTGCATGAAATTCAGAAATGTTTCTGATTTTTGAGGATTTGAGTTCTGGAAGAGCCGAAATGCGTTAACAAATTAGCAGTACAGTAAATAAAAAAACCTTTTTTGGCCACTTTATAGTTTTCCTCATGAAAGGATAGAGAGCCAAGTACTGGTCTGCAGTATCAACACCATGCATGTGTTGATTATAGTTGGTCACAGACTCTGGTTTCATTTGTATTTTTCCAGATTTCTTTGTTTTGACCATTTCTGCCAAATGGATTGTAGTTACCATAGTAATAACCTTTTTGTCCCTCCAAGAAACAAGCAATACTTCCTCGTCCCTCCTGAAAGTCTTCCCCCCGTTTGAGAATTGCCTGGTGTTCCTTTAGATCTTTTGGTACACCCCTATTTGACCATATTGTTCCACATATGGCAGTGTTCTGTTCCCGTAATTGTTTTGCAAGTCCAACACTATTGTAATAATTGTCCATATAGACTGTATACCCCTGGCCAAGATAATTTTCAAGCAGCTGAAAAACTGTGCTTTGTAAATTCGCACCACTTGCATCATATATCATGAGTTTACAGATGTACCCCGTGTTAGACTCGCAAACCATCTTCACTAAAATGACATATTTTATTATTTTACCGGGGTTGTATATGCGGAATCTTAGACGCCCTCTCCAGGCTAGCATTCCTTCGTCCTGAGCAATTTTCCGTTTGGGGGTATAAAGTTCTGTAAATCTGTCTGAAAGTTTCTGTAAAATGGGTCTGATTTTATACAATCTATCAGTGCTGTGCTCGTATTCGCTGCTGTCACTAAAGTGGAGAAATGAGAGGATATTTTCGAAGCGATTTCGTGACATTGTCTTTGAGAAAATAGGAGTGGAGAAAATTGGATCTTCTGTCCAGTACATTCTGAGACATGGTTTACTAATTATGCCGGTAGTGAGCATCAAACCCAGGAACTGTCTCATTTCTGAAACAATCACCGGGCTCCACGTTTGAGCAAGAGAGTGTTTAGAGAAGGGGCGCGGCGCAGCACTGATTACATGACTCGCATACAGATTTGTTTGCTCGCATAGGTATTCGAGAAAGTCAGCTGTGAGAAATAGATTTACAAATGACAGCTCGTTAGTGTTTTCTGTTTCAGTATTTATACCTGGTTTAGCAGTAAATGGGATCGTAGGGGGGCGATATAAAGGCGAACGTTCAGGTACCGGTACTGTGTTTTCTGTCACTTGTCCAGGAGAATCGTTTTTACTGTCATCACTGTCACTTTCAATTTCACTTAGTTCAGGAATCAGTTCATCACCTGAGTCTTCATTGAAAAGGATGTCGCCAATTTCGTCAACACTTACATTGTCCCTACGTGCCATGGTTGCACTTCAGAACGCGACTATACACACGCTTGTGCAATCACAAACCAACTATGCAGCCAGTTAGGCCAGCGCTAAGCTACCTTCAGAAACAAAACAAAAAAAAAAGTGCACTGGGAGGGAAAATCGCCGTGGCCATGTGGTTTCTCGTGAGTAGAAGCATTCATAAGGGTATTACCTTCATCTCTCTCGCACATATTTGTGACCAAAATAGATCCCAGCTGCGTAGGAATGGCTCCAATTCATGGTTGCGCTTATCCAGGCTAACTCGGATATGGTCCACAGCATGGTCACACGCTATAGGCAATAACTCGGATACGGGCGTGAATGTGTTAAGGACGAAAGTAACTTTTGCATGTTGTGTTACTGCCAAGTAACATAGCTTGATGAAACTTGAGCCATACATAGGAAGAACTGCTACAGTATGGTACGGTAGGCAACTGAAAAGAATATGCAATGAGACGAACAGAAATGGCACTTTTGTACAGAGACAATAAATTACATGCAAGTTGCTGTGAATCGGGATGGTCCGCTAGACATCACAAAATAAGGGACATGGTTCTTAAAAGGGTGTGTGATCACCACGGACAGCGATGCATGCTCTGCAATGTGTTCCCATGCTGGCCACAAGATTGGTAAGATGTTCTTGTGGTAGGGCATTCCATTCTTCGACCAGTGTGGTTGACAACTGCTGGATGGTCGTTAGTGCGTGTAGACATGCTTCAGTACATGTGCCCAACATGTCCCACATGTGGTTGATGGTATTGAAGTCGGGGGGGGGGGGAATGGGCTGGCGAGTCCATTCGCCAAATATCCTATCGTACCAAGAGCTCACCCTCCTACGCTGTTTGATGCAGTCGTGCATTGTCATCCATAAAAATTAAGTCAGAGCCGAATGCACTCCTGAAAAGACACACATGGGGAAGGAGTACACTGTCACAATAACATTGACCGGTGTGTGTACACCGTTCAGAGATTTGGAGGTCGGTACGCCCATGCAAAATTATGCCTCCCCACATGACCATCTCTTCATGTTCGACAATGTTCCTGGGTGCATTACGTGTTCCCACCTCTCGCCAGATGAGGGTACATCTAGAATCACTTTTCAGACTGAATCTGCTCTCTTCTGAGAAGAACACGTGACCCCACTCCTTGATATAGATGTTGATTCCCATAGGGATTGTGAAATATTTGTCCGGAATGAGTAAATTTATAATACCAATATAAATGGTCCATTATTGGACATTATAAATTTTCCAGCTAACTCATTCCTGGTTGCTAGCTTTTCGCCCCCGTGTGCTAGGTTGGGCTCATCAGTTGGTACGTAGCACACCTACCAACACGCTGGCTAGTGCATACCGTGGAGGCCGCTGCGTAGGCTACTTGGAGCCACTGGCAGTGCCAATGTACTATGAGAGACTTTGTCTCATTACCAAAAATTGATGCCTGCTTGGCCATCAGATGATATAGATGTTGATTCCCATAGGGAATCTGAAATATTTGTCCTGAATGAGTAAATTTATAATACCAATATAAATGGTCCATTATTGGACATTATAAATTTTCCAGCTAACTCATTCCTGGTTGTCAGCGTTTCGCCTCCGTGTGCTAGGTTGGGCTCATCAGTTGGTACCTAGCACAGCTACCAAGACGCTGGCTAGTGCATACCGTGGAGGCCACTGTGTAGGCTACTTGGAGCCACCAGCAGTGCCAGTGCACTATGAGGTAGGTGTGCTAGGTACCAACTGATGAGCCCAACCTAGCACACGGAGGCAAAACACTGGCAACCAGGAATGAGTTAGTTGGAAAATTTATAATGTCCAATAACGGACCATTTATATTGGTATTACCCCACTCCTTGTCGGTCCGGACCTGATGCTCTTGGCACCATTGCAAATGGTGCCACAGAGTGCGGGTGTCAATGGAGCACAACGTAATGGTTATTGGGCAAACACACCACCTCCATGCAGTCACCATGCCACTGGGGTGCGTGAGATTGGGTGTCTTGCAGTCCTTTTAAATGTGGTTGCAGTTGCACTTGCTGTTTTACATGAAATTTTTCTTGCCTGTTGCACAATGTAGCGGTCATTTGCTTCTGTATTTGACTGTAGTCAAACCCCTCCTCTCCTTTGGGGAGCAGTGCCTGTGGTTTGGAATACTCTCCATGCACATGAAACAGTGCTGTGAGCAATACCAAACTCCTGGGCTACACTCGCCACACTTCGTACTTCTTCCAGTTTGCCGATGATTCTTACCCGTATAAAGTCATCCAAATGTTTTCTCCAGGCCATGTTGTAATGCATAACACCACCACAGTGCACCATAACAGCTCGCTGATTGACTCGCACTATCTTGTCCCGTTCCTTCAACTGCCTCATTTTGTGGGGCTAGACCCATTTGGTGCTTTAGTCTTGCTGACCTCATGTCAGGTTTCATTGCACGTGTAGGAGACCTCTGGTAACATGTTACTGCACTTTCATTCATTTCCACAGAGTAGTTGATAATTATGTTACATTGCTTTATATATATCTTCCTTAAGTTTTGCACAGCAGTGTATTTTATTAGAAAATATAATATTTTTATTGCAAAAGCAGTTATGTTACACTTGACGGATTTTGGAATCAAGATATCCTAGTTGTTAAGACTGAGTAAATCACATTTATTTTGTAAATGTAAAACATAATCCATTGTTTTTAAAGTGTTCAATTTAAGTATACAGGATATATTCCTCCTACATACATCGTCAATTTTAGTTGTAATGGCTGAGGATGACCCTTAAAGGGTCGAAACCTGTTCCGTGACATATTGAATGTAAATATAAACTGCATCAAATATTAATTTGTATTGAATAGGTGGACATTTCTTCAATTCTTATAACTGTGCCAGCAGAGGTACTAGGATTTTTGAATGGCGGAAAGAAGTCCATTCGATACTCCATGTCGTATGATGTCTGTATTTTCGGTTTACAAAGAAAAAATGTAATGTATCCTCCTATTCAATACATAATTCCATCATTAAATGGAGTAATAAAATTCAAACATGTATCGACTCGTCTGAGCCATCTTCAGTGAATGGAGGAGGGGGTTAAAGTTACTTACATAATACAAGCTAAAAATGTGCTAAAAACTTAATGAAGGAATAAATGGAAAACGAAAGAGACATGACGGAAATAAAAACAATACAGTATACATCATTTCCATCATTAGATGGAGCAATAAATAACTCGTTGAAACAAATTTAGTGAAAAAAAAAAGTTAATATAATAGATAATTGAATCTAAAAAGTGTGTTAAACCTAAGAAGAAAAGAAATGAAAAATGATACGGGCGGAAATGAACAATAAGTGCTTATATTGAGGTTGCGGACCTCTTAGTCTAAAAATTTTGCAGTTTGATACAGTTCAAAAAACAGGACGAAATCACTGTGTTGAAAATTCAGAACTGACAGTCTGTCTTTTTTAGAGTCACTATCACCACGAATGGCTAGGAGGGGAGCGATAAAGCTTGAGAATTCGAGTTTGAGAGGAGACAATGTGCCAGGTGAAATGTGACAACGTGATGTAAAAACGCTGATTAATTTCGAATTTTAGAATAGCAGCATTCTCAATTTCTTCTCAGTTTAGCGGTTCTGTTCACAATGATTGTTTCCAATGTTGGCTAGGTGTGTTTGCCTTATTTTAAATGGTCGGGAGGGCAGCGACAAAATTGAGAAGCTGTGTTGGAGAAGATAACAGGTGCATGGTAAACTGTCTGTGACCATAGTGAAAACAGTCATTGAAATTCCAATCTGTAATGGAAAAAATGAGGCTGTGAGAAACTTCGGCTGATAAGTAAAAAGTGTAAAATGAGTGTGGAGAGAAACTTTAAACTTATGGTACTTAATAGGTGGTTGTACTCTCGAAACGGCTTGGCATTATCAGAGTTAATGGTCGCGTTCTTACGATCGTGTCTATTGTTGGCTCAGCTGTGTTTTCGAGGATGGGAGGAATGGAGGGGAAATTGGTGGTTGCAGGGTGGGGAGGGGGGAGTGGTGGTAAGTTGGAAAGATGGAGGCAGGGTTTGTTTTTATGATATGAGTTCTGAAAAATATATGGAATGAATGTTTCAAATAGTGTTTTTTTCGTTGATTTCATTTAAATTGTGAGAGGGGTTCATAAACTGTTCTAAATCGATGTGGATGCTCTCAAGAATGTTGAGCAAGGTGCCTTTTTGCTCATAATGAAAGATCTTAAGATCTTCATCTATTGATGTGTATTCGTGGCTGGATGCTTTATGACGTTCACTCATTGCTGAAAAACTATTATATTTGAGAGCGTTACGATTTTCGGCCTATCTTATGACAAAATGGCTGCCTGTTTGACCTACATAGCCGGAATTACAGGATTGGCATTTTAATTTGTAAACACTGGAGTTCAAATATCTATTATTAATGTTGTTGTTGTTGTTATTGTTGACAGTGTGTGGATTGAAAATGAATTTGGAGTTGTTGTGGGAGTATCTAAATGCTATTTTAATGTTGTGTTTTTTAGGATATTAGAAATTTTGTAAATGCTACTATTATTGAAAGCGAAAGTGGAAAACTTCTCTTTAGGAGCGGAATCTTTTTCTAGGGCAGTCTTGGGTCTGCTCTTATATATTCATGATTCTGCTGATGAAGGTTCTACTGAAACCATTGTCTTCTGCAAAATTGTAAATAGTATTAATTTCTTTTTTATAATGCTCTGAGTACCATGCTAATGAAAGCTGCTTTCTTATGTATGTCTGGGTGCACAGAAGTTTGTTGGGTGGTATTGATGGTGTGGGTGGGTTTGCTGTATATATTAAAGCAGGGCCTCTCAGGGGCACTGTGCACGGTGCGAAAAACGACTTCGCTTGGTTGACCAGAGTGCAGACCCCCACTCCTCGATTTGGTGCAATAGTGCTGTAACTCTCTTTCCCCACATCTATCTAGCTCACTCCCCCTGTCTCCCTCTTCCTCACTTGCTCCGTAGCGCTCCAAAGCCGAGTTGAGCCAAGCTTAGTCGAGTAGCCCAGAGACGAAGCGTTGGTCTGAGCCGAGCAGGACTGATGCACAGTGCACGGAGCTCTTGCGCCTCGATTTGCACTTGTGAGATTTTGGGCATTTGAGAGGCCCTGTGTTAAAGGATAAAGTGGTGTTGCAGTTACGCATAATGGTTAAGTCCAGGTAATTAAGGGCATTAAAGGCTGATGATCTTTAACAATGTTATGCGAAGAAATCCCAAATCAAAAAAATCAAACATAGGTTTGGAACACTAAACATCCTTACATTGACAAGTAAATATGAAGAACTGGTGGATTTGATGGAGAGGAGGAAACTTTGCATCCTTGGCATAGGTGAGACAAAATGGAAAGGCACAGGAGTAAAACAACTAAGGAAAGGACATAAACTTCACTGGATGGGTAACAAAACCGAAGCTAGGAATGGTGTCAGATTTGTATTGAGAGAAGGTATAGATGCTGTAAGTGAAGTGATATATGTGAATGACAGAATCATCAAACTGGATGTCTCCTTCAATAAGGTGGTGTTAAGTCATACAGGTATATGTCCCACAGTCTGGATGTGATGAAGAAGAAAAGGAGCAATTTCAATCTGACCTGGAGGAAGCTACTGAAGGAGTAGAAAATGTGTAGAAAATGTATTAGTGATGGGTGATCTGAATGCACAAGTGGGAACAGACAGACTTGTGTATGAAAATGTGTTGGGCCTGATGGTTTTTGTACCAGGAACCAGGAAGGTGTGAGAAATGGCTTAAAAATAAATAACACCTGGTTTCAAAAACAATTATCTCACAAAATAACACGGTATAGTTGGGATGGACAATCCAAATCCTTAATAGATTACATAATATCTGACAGAAATGCTGGTCAAACTATTTGTGGTGTTCAGCTTGTACCAAGTGAGAGCTTAGATAGTGACCACAGACTGCTTCTTGCAATCATCAAAAAAAAAGTAAAAATCCACACACCAAGAAAAACCAAAAAATCAAAAATTAAAACCTGGGAACTGAAAAAAGTAGAAAACAAAATGATGTATACAAAAAAGATGGCCTCCAAAATACCTACAGACAGAACACGAGGAGGAAATACAGAATGGAACTGATTCAAAGAATGTCTTGTTGGAACTGCTGTAGAAATGTGTGGTAAAACTAGTAGTAAAGTAAAGTAAAGTAAAGGAAAGAAAACCATCCTGGTGGAATGATGAAGTCAAGAGTGCAGTTCAGAAGAAAAATGAAGCAAGAAAGGCTCGAGATAGAGAAATTCAGAAAGAAGATGGATAAATGCGTGAATTACAACAGATATACAGAGATTGAGATTGCGAGTGAAACAAATAGTAGCAGAAGAAAAACAAAAGTCTTCGATTGATTTTACAAAAAAATTAGATGAAGATAGTAAAGCAAATTCCAAATTGATGTACAGTGTTATTAAAAATACCAGGAGTAATTATGAGCAAATAGCAGGTTTACAGAAACCAGATGGGAGCATCACTAGGTAAGACACAGAAATAAGAGAAATTATGAAATTGTACTTTGAGAATTTATACAATGGTATAGAGAAGGACTCCAGTCCTAATGCACAGATTCAGTCAAGCTGCAGTGATAATATATCTGAAGAAATGCCACCGACTTGGAGTGAAGTAGAATCAGCCCTTAAAAGTATGCGCAATGAACGAGCTACTAGCTTTGTTGAACTAAGTGCAGACATGAATAAAGCTGCTGGCCCACAAGGAATTCAGTGGCTATAAATGGTGATAAGGGCAATATGGAAGGATAAAATAATACCATATGACTGGAAAAAGGGAGTTATAGTTCCCCTGTTAAAGAAAGGAAGCTGAAAAAAGTGCAGCAACTATAGAGGGATTACCTTACTGTCCCATGGTTTAAAAATATTTTGAGAAGATTCTTGAGAAAAGATTAAGGAAAATTATTGAACCCCAACTGCAAGAAGAACAATATGGATTTAAGAAATATAGATCAACTATAGACATCATATTCACACTCGTATTAGAAAAGCCCTGGGAGAAAGATCGTAACTTGACATTTGTGTTTCTAGACATCGAAAAAGAATTCGATAGTGTCTCTAGAACAACTATGTGGAAGTATCTTAAAAGGAAAAATGTATTTATGGAACTCATTCAGAGAATAAAAATGCTTTATGATGACTGCTACAGCTGTGTTCAAGTAGAAAATGGATATTCAGATTGGTTCCAGACATCTTGAGGAGTGCAACAAGGCAGTGCCCTTTCACCATTACTATTCATCACCATCATAGATGAAATCATAAAAGAAGTGAAGCAGAACACCAACATGGATCTTAACCCTAGAACTGCAGACCCTCTTCCAGGAAGATGCTGTGCTGTTTGGTCAAGTGTGGTCGTCTCCCTGGGAGACGGTCTGGGAATTCAAATATAGTATTACTGTTAGCCAACACATGGCACTAATTTCAAGCCATGTTGGTTCCTGATGATTTTATCTTTCATAGCAAAAGCCTTTGGCAAACAAATGACAATATGCAGTCTATTATTTGGCTGCAGAAGTGGAAGTACTTTCATGTTGACATTGAGATTGCATTGAGCAAAATGGCAGCCAACTATGTGGACGACTCAGAAATTGAGCGCTTGATTTTTGACGATTCGTGTGATAGTATGGACGATGACAGTGATTACTGTGTGGATTTGTATTAAAATTAAGATGGTGAAAGCAGTGGCAGTGATACCGGCGAACAGGATGTCCCGTAAGTTATGGAAATCCCCCTCAATGCAAGCGATAGTGATCATGTTCCTACAGACAATGTAAACATGCCTAATGTTAGCCGTGAAGGCGTAAGTGTGAACTGGACTGATATACAACCCGATGAAAGTGGCTTTCCAGGTAACAATGTACCATTTGTCGTTCATCATCCCGGCCCTGTGAACTTGCCTCCCCGTAATTCTGCGCTGATTATGTACTTCAATCTGTTTCTCACACTGGGTTTTTGGAGACTTCTCGTTGAAGAGACTAACAGGTATGCTGAGCAGTATCTACATAAATTAGGTGTTCTGCAATGAAAGAGTAGGTTTCGTTTGTGGCCTGAAGGTGGTGTGAATATTGCACAGTTGAAACGTTTTATTGGACTTGTTCTCAATATGGGTCTACTAAAGAAGAAGAATATTTTTCGTTATTGGAGTACACAATATCCCAGTCAGGATATACCCTATTTTAGACAATGAGTACTTTCACTCCACCTTTACCCCTCCTGCACCTCTCACAGAACTACCACAGATCAATAGTGTTTGCAGTTACTCTCTGTCGCAAATATCAGCGACCCCTAACGAAGTTCAAAATATTCTCAATAGTCTCCGAACAATCCGCTCCACCGGGCCCAATGATATTAGCCCTATATTCCTAAAAAATACATCTGCATCTCTCTGTGCACCATTGTCTACAATTTTAAACCCATGTATGGCTACTGGTACATTCCCCGACAGCTGGAAACAAGCTGATATCACACCTATTTTCAAATCTGGCAACAAACATGATATCTCATCATACCGCCCAGTATCTATCGTTCCAATACTATCCTCTGTTCTTGAAAGAATAATCCACCGCCAACTCCTCTTCTTCACACAGCCGTACCTCTCTGAAGAACAACACGGATTCACTCCCGGAAAATCATGCCTCACTAACCTCACTGTTCTCAATCACCACATCAATACAGCAATGGAAAATAAATCTCAATTAGATGTAATCTATATAGATCTGGCCAAGGCATTCGACTCAGTGGATCATGCACTTCTTCTTCATAAGCTCGCCACCAGATTTAATATCCATGGCCCCATCTTGTCATTGATAACAAGTTTCCTCTCCGGCAGAAAACAAAGAGTGGTACTCCCTGAATCTGCCTCATCATGGTTACCTGTGTTATCAGGTGTATCTCAGGGCAGTATTCTGGGACCCCTACTCTTTGTTCTCTATATCGATGACATAATTCATTGCACCCAAAATAGTCAGTGTTCCCTTCTCTTGTACGCTGACGATCTGAAAATCCTAAGAGAAGTGTCTACGCCTGATGACTGTGATGAATTACAGACTGTTCTGAATTTGTGTGGTGACTGGTTTAAGAAATGGAATCTTTCTCCCAATGTTAAGAAGTGCAATACAATCTCCTTTTCATTACTAAAGCAAAGAATGAACTCTGCATATACCATCCAGGGGAATACATAGCAATCGGCTTCTCAGATAAGAGACCTAGGTGTTATAATAGACTGTAAACTAACCTTCTCTGCTCACATTCACTCTATAAAATCCTGTGCTATGCGTACTCTAGGCATTCTTTACAGGTTTACTGAAATTAATTATATTAACGCCTTAAAAACATACTTTGTCTCATATGTTCTCCCCATTATTGACTTTTCTTCCCCTATTTGGTCCTCATCTGCTATCACAAACATATCCCAACTAAATAGTATTTTTAACTTTTTCACTTTCATTGTTAAGACTCGCAACCCTGTCTTTAAGAACAAAACTAAATCTGACATTATGAACTATCTGGGTATACTTGACCTGAGAAGCCGTTTACAATTCTCTGATCTATGTTACCTTCACAAAATAATCAATGGCTACACCAAATGTAATACTCTTCCGGCGTACTTCCCTATACACGTTCCTCCCTGCCCTACACGCAACCGGCGCACCCATCATGTGGCCCATCCGCGCCTAACTTTACAACAGTGCTCTATCTTCCACCGTCTCCCTACTCTTGGTAACTCACTACCCGATATTGACATATTCACACCTTTCGCATCCTTCAAACAAAAAATTAGAAGATCCCTCTAAGTCCTCCCCAGGTTTTCACTTTCTTCCGTCCCTCCAACCCTCAACCTTTCTTCTTCCTAATTTCAGTAACCGACCCTTGCCAGTTACCGTTGTCATTGTTGTTACATTGTTACTGTTAAAATTGTTAATTTATTGTTGTTATTTAATATTGTTGTTTATACCTTTGTTATCTTTTATACATATTTAAACTTATTATTAGTGTAAAATGGCCCTCCATAGGCTGTATCTAATAATTAATTAATTAAATAAATAAATAAATAAAAACGTAATGCCCCGTGACATGTTCTTGCTCATAAATAGATTTTTTCATTTAGCAGACAACAGCTGTAGCAGGAAACCAGGTGATCCAGGATATGATCCACTGTTCAAAACTAGGCGTGCAATTGATCATTTCAATGCATGTTTCAAAAGACACTACATTCCTGGAAAAGTTCTAAGTATTGATGAAACATTAGTAGGTACAAAAATAGGTCTAAATTAATACAATATTTACCTAACAAACATCATCATCAGTGGGGCATAAAACTCTTCAAGGTATGTGAGCCTGGTTCGTATTACACTCTGCAGTTCAGTGTATATTCGCCTGTCAAATCTGGGGGCCCAAAATCAATTGGAAAATGAATGATGTCATAATGAATTTACTGAATTCCTTAGGAAATATATTTTGGAAGGGGTATCATATAATTGTTGGCAACTGGTACACATCTATTGAGCTAGCTTTGGCTCTTTGGGAGAAGAAAACTCGACTCACAGGTACAGTTCGCAGCAACAGAAAGAATCTTCCTTGTGCGGCAAAAAATTTAAAATTGCAACCAGGACAAATTTTGTATAAAAGAAGTGGCCCTGTGTTGTTTTGTGCATGGAGAGAGAAAAAATCCAAGAAGAAACCCCTGACAGTAATTTCTACAGCATGTCCAGAGACAAATAATTTAGTGAAACGTCGTTCATCCAAAGGGGCTGAAATTTCTATGCCAGCAGTGGTCAGTGAATACACAACAGGAATGAGGGGAGTTGATGTATCTGATCAGAAGATTGATCATGTGTCCTCAGTGCAGTCTAGTCATAGGAACTGCTACAAACTTTTTTTTTTTTTTCACTTGATAGGCATGGCAGTGTTGAATTCATATGTTTTGTACAGTAAAAACACCGATGACAATGTTCTTATGCCTAGGTATGATTTTATGGTGCATCTTATAGAATCACTGTGTAGTGCTGAAAATGAAGAGAATGATATCCCACTAAACGCATCTGTGAATTCCCATACAATTGAAAAGTTAGGAAATAAATGTCAGCGAAAGTATGTGGTGTGCAATAATGGAGATAGCAAAAAAGGAAGATGATCTAATTATGGATGTTTGAGTTGTAATGTTGGTATTTGTGTAGGGTGTTACAAAGACTTTGATCATAATACAGGCAGAAAGCAACTGACATAAGGAAAAGGCAGAAGGTGTATTTCTCATGTTTGTGCAAAATCGAGAAATGTCATATTTTAAAAATAATTTTCTACTTTAGTAATTAACAGGAAAAATTTAAAGCTGGTTCTTTAAATAGTAGCAAAAAAACTGTGGACTTATCATTTATGATGTCTCTGACACACATTTAACTTGGCAATATGATTTTCTAGAGCAGAAAAGTCAATAAATGTTTTTATAATTTTTTTATAAAATATTTTTTATCATTATTTCAAACTGATGACTCTGAATGATTCACCTCTATCAAAATAATATAGAACAGTCTTTCAGCTTTCTATTGATGTATGATAAGTTATATTTTATGATTACAGTCCGCTTACAGGTACCAAATTCCTGTAGTGTGTGCTTTATGGGAATTTGCTGCAGCACTTGACAGGTAAATCTGCAGCAGTTCTAGGGTTAAAGCATTTGCTTTTGCAGATGATATAGTTATTTGGGGAAATAGCGACATGGAAGTCCAGGAAAGGCTGAACGTCTGGAATCATCTGAAAAAATATGGACTGAAAGTAAGTGCTACAAAAAACTGATGCAATGTCTGTTAACAGACAGAGAAGTAAAGATAATATAATGCTGGAGGGTGTACAATTGGAAACAGTAAACCAGTATCAATACCTTGGATGCATAATATCAAGTGACAACAGATATAGCTTGAATTAAATAACCGTATTCACATATCCAGTCAATTCTATCAGCAAGTTCGATATCTGCTCTGGAATAAACAAGTGCCACTAAGATCAAAACAAACTCTGTTTCGAACATACTTTGTCCCTATATTGACTTAAGGGTTGGAAACAAGCACAGCTACCAAAAAATATGAGAGCAGACTTCAGGCTTCAGAAATGAAGTTTCTAAGAAGCATGCTTCAAAAGACTAGGAAAGACAAAGTAAGAAATGATAAGATTAGGGAACAAGCTGGAATAAATCAGTCCCTGAAGAAGACCATCACTAGGGCATGCTTGTGATGGTTCAGTCACGTCAAACGTATGACAGAAGAATTGTAAAACAATGGTTGCATACTGAGATTACTGGAAAGAGACGGCTGGACCAAGTGAAGGAAGATTTCACATCCAAAGGAATCAACTGGGATGAAGTCTTGAAGGAGCAGTTGTACATGAATAGGCTAAAATGGAGAGCACTCGTAAACCACACCTGGGAAACTGGAGTGGAAACTTGATGATGATGATGATGATGATGATTGTTTTCTGACTCCATGGTGAATTTTGTATGTGGGTTAATGGAGTTGATAAATTCAAGTACTGTGTTGCTGTTAGTAACACGGGAATCTAAAATAACAAATGTGTCGTCTACATAGCATGTCAATTGTTGAATGCCGTTAATCTTACCATTGATGTGAGAATGTTCTAAATGATCGATGTAAATATCTGCAAGGATCCCTGAAGCTGTTGACCCCTTGGAAAGACGTATCTGTTGGTAAATGACATTATCGAAGAAATTGTTATTCAGTGTAAATTTCAGAATCCGAATAAATTCATCTATTTTGCCTATACTTAAATTGCTGAATTTGGAAAGATTGTTTTTAATCACTTGTACGGTGTTAATGGGCACATTAGCATACATGTTAGTAATTCAAATGAATGAAGTGTGTGGTGTTTGGATAAATTAAAGTGTTTAATTTTATTGCAAAATTCTGTAGAATTCTTTACTTGAAAACAATAGTGTGATTTGAGGAATTTGTGAATGAGCTGAGATACCTCATAGGTCAGACTATTTTGGAAATTGATACTGTAGTAGGTTTTATGGTTATGTCGGCTTTATGGATGTTGGGGAGCACTTTTGCTGTGGGAAGCTTTGGATTCATAATAATCATTTTGGATTTTTCAAGATCGTTAAACAAAAACGAAACATTCTTAAAATGGTTTTTAGGTCTCTTTGTATTTTATTAGTTGGATCTTTTTAGAGGTTATGAAGTTGTTGTAAAAAACATTTGTTCTTTATTGATATAGTCATTTTTATGCACGATTACAGTAGCGTTCCCTTTGTCACTTTTGTTATTATTAAGTCATTGTGTTTGAATTTCTTCTTTAGTTTGTGGACTTTAGCTGCGTGTTCTGTGTTGGATTTAGTGGTTTGTTGTTGATTAAGGATAAAAGATAGTTTACGTATGACTTCATATCGGACCTCTTCTTGTATGTTTGTGGGTAATTTATTAATGGCTAATTCCGATTCAGCTATGGTAGAAATTAAATTATCACTGTTAGAAGGATTGCCCCAGTTATGTTTAGGTCCTCTGCTCAGCACATAAAGATCATCAGCATCGAGATTGATTTTACTTATGTTTACTACCAGTTGGTGAAAATAATTTGGCTTTATGCTGTTTGGGGTATTATGTTTGCTAAGTGTTATTTTTGAAAGAGCATTCCATTTTTTGTCAAGTGTGTTTTGTTTCTTTAACAAAGTATGATTAAGTTTGTTAGTGACGTGCAATTGAAAGGACGCCCATTCGATGGGGCAAAGAAGAGTGGAAACTTCTAAATGAGTTTCATATAGTTTGTGGTTCAGAAGAGATTTCTTTTTATGGAACTTCATTGATGGTTTCCACTATGGTCACAGACAGTTTACCATGCACCTGTTATCTTCTCTAACATTGCTTGTTAATTTTGTCCCTGCCCTCTCGACCATTTAAAATAAGGCAAACACACCTAGTCAACATTTGAAACAATCATCGAGAACGGGACTGCTAAATTGAGAAGAAATTGAAAATGCTGCTATTCTAAAATTCGAAATTCATCAGCATTTTTCCATCACGTCAGATACATTTCACCTGGCACATTGTCTCGTCTCAAACTTGAGTTCTCAAGCTTTATTGCTCCCCTCCTAGCCATTCGTGATGATGGTGACTCTACAAAGATAGACTGTCAGTTCTGAATTTTCAACACATTGATTTTGTCCTGTTTTCTGAATTGTATCAAACTGCAAAATTTTTAGGCTAAGAGGTCCGCAACCTCACTACAAGCACTTATTGTTTGTTTCCATTCCTTCTTTTTCTTAGGTTTAACACACTTTTTAGATTCAATTATGTATAATATTAACCTTTTTTCACTGAATTTGTTTAAGCGAGTTATTTATTGCTCCATCTAATGATGGAAATGATGTATACTGTATTGTTTCTTATTTCCGTCATGTCTCTCTTGTTTTTCATTTATTCCTTCATTATGTTTTAGCACATTGTTAGCTTGTATTATGTAAATAACTTTAACTCTCCCCCCCTTATTTTACTGAAGATGACTCAAACGTGTCGAAACATGTTTGAATTTTATTACTCCATCTAATGATGGAATTATGTATTGAATAGGAGGATACATCAAATTTTTCCTTTATAAAGTGAAAACCGTCAGTATGGAAAGATTCTAATATCTTGTAATGATGTCTGTATGTAAAAGATCTCTGGTTACACATTTGGCGTTTACCAGCAAAATTCATTAAAAACTCGACATTAGATGCCCAGGAGAAATTCAATTTTCTCTGCCATCTAGTAGTCCTAGAGAAAAATGGAACATCAAAATTGATGAGTAGACAGCCAGATGGTGTCAATTTAAAATGTGTGCACACAGTAGCTAAGGCCATACGATGATGATAATCATCATAGGTTTCCTCCGCAGTGATGTTTTAAAGGGAGAAATGGTTGCATTTGGTTAATACATGATAAGTATATGAAAGTTGTGTAGGATTTATTTTATGTTTGTTTATTTTGTATCATATCACATTCAGTATGGCATAGGCTGGGGGGACAAGTCACAGCTTGTCTTGGACACTCTTTTACTATAGGTCCACTGTTCCTTGGTCACTTCAGAATAACAGTGACACTGCTCACGCTTTCTTGCGTCCTATTTTGAGCCTTTCTGAGGTACAGATCCAGGTTACAGTTGTGGTTTTGCTTTTTATGATTACTTTAGTAAGTGTGCGTCTGTGTGATTTAATATTTGCAGTGGTCAGTGTCTTGAACTCCAAGTTCCGTCAATGTTTGAATGACTGCAAGCAGCTGAATACTCCAGGACTTCTTCAGAAGGCTGGTGTGGATCCAGGGAGCACTAATATAACTGCTGATAAGATCCTCTATAACCACGCTATTCAGATGGTAAGTAAGAAAGTATTCTACAGACTTTAAAAATATGGGAAAATATGGACATCTGTGCAATGTAATGAAGGTTGTTGCAGATATAAAAAAGACAAAATGCACCTCTCTATCTCGCTAATGGGACACAGGTACCCACCACTCTTTAACCGATACTGTACTTTAAATATAACATTTATACATTCAGAGGTTTATGAAACATCTTTTGAGAACCATGATGATACAACATGTATAATATTGTAGGGCTGTATTACCAGTATAGGGGTACATGCCAGGCTGAGTGATTCAGATTGTAGAAACTCTGGCTTTCTGAGCCGATGTTGATGGGCTAGACCGTGGCTCGGTCTGGTGGTATTTGAAGGTATTTGAAGATTTATTGGCCACTAAAAGAACTCATGCAGGACAAAATCCTGGCACCACAGCATCTCCAAAAATTGTAAAAGTAGTTAGTAGGATGCAAAACCAGTACGGTAACATTAGTATTAGTTTACGCGCGGTAACATTAGTATTAGTTTAGGCGCACATAAAATTGCATAAATCATGACTTACAATGTCAGTTGAATCACTTGTGTACCATTTAACTGCTAAGGAAACTGTGAGGTAGTGGGGTGTAGTGCTTTGATGCATTAATGTGCCTGTTTCTTTATATACCATGTCTCATTTGGGTGGAACATAATGTCATACTAGAAAGAAAAAAAAAAATGAATATTTCCAGTTCTATTTCTTGATTATTTACAAATATTGGAGATACAAATTCTTAGTATATTGGGACTTGCATATCCCATTAGATATTATTCGATGTAGGTAGTTTCAAAGAAGTTCTTTAAAGGCTATATACAGGTGTGGTACTGATAGTCTCTTTCTCCAATCAGATTATTACATTGGACTTTGATAATCATTTAGATATGATGTGATCGAAGTGACTACTGTTAGTAATGGAAAGGAACTAACATGTGACAAAAACCGAGCAAGTGGCTGAGTGGTTTCGATCACATAACTGTCAGCTTGCATTCGGGAGATAGTGGTTTCGAACCCCACTATCAGCAGCCCTGAAAGCGGTTTTCTATGATTTCCAATTTTCAAACCAGGCTGTATCTTAATGACGGCCACAGATGCTTTCTTCTTACTCCTAGACCTTTCCTATCCCATAGTCTCCATAAGACGTATCTGTGTTGGTGAAACTTAACGCAAATTGTAAAAAAATACGGTGACTAATGAAGTCGTGTGTGTGTGTGGGGGGAGGGGTTTCATGTTTGTTTCATGACTAATGAAGTCATGTGTGCGTGTGTGGGGGGAGGGGTTTCATGTTTGTCCTTGTCTTCATTTTTGTTGCTCCCTCTTCTGGTACCGACTTATGTTTATCTTATTATTTATTACTTTTCTTGTTCCTCTTTTTTTTATATATGACTTCTAGTAAGCTATGTAAACATCTAGATATACATATTGGAAAGAAGTTTCATTGGGTGATGTTGCTAAGGAATCAAGAACTTCTTGTATGTTAATGAGAAGAAGAGATATTTTGGTGAGTAGTATACTTAAAAATCTTGATCAGTAAACGTTAAGCCTATATTGGAGTATTTTATAATTTTTTAGGATGTTTTCCACATGTATCCTGTTAAGGAAATTGAAGTGCACTGTAAAGATAGTCTTCATTTGTTACGAGGACAACTGGCAAACAAATGGTGTACAGAAAGTACTTGGAATTATCGGGGGTAAAAAATGAACTCTAAGAGGAAAAAAGCTAATCTGGTAGCCATGTTCCAAGCAGTTGAGTATATAGAGGCACCAAAATATGTTGAGCAAAACATAGAAATTTAAAATACTTTTTATGAGCCAGTCTATATACTGAGGGGGAGGAGCTGGACAAATTTTTATATGGAGAGTGGATTACAGAATGGGAAAACATTCCTAGGGTGTTTTTAACATTCCCTTAAGAAGGAGACTCCACCCATAATGTATACAGCTGACTCTAATAATAAAGTCTTGCATCATCTCAGACCAAGGAGTTTCTGACTGTTTACAAAAAAGAAATACTATTTTATCGTTCTCAATGTGATTCTATTTGGTATAAATAAATATCGCGAGATACGTGCTCTTCTTGATTGGTAAAATCACTTTGTCACCGAGTCTATTCCTTAACAACACACAGTTCCCACTCAGCTTAACGACTACACAAATTACACACAATTATAAACAACACTGCAACACAATTATGAAAAGTACACTGAAGCAGTTCACAGTCGATTCTGACAAGTACAGATATCAGCTAGTCCTCACACTGATTATTCACTTCATCATCACAAGGCAAGACTGATTATCCGGCCTCTCTGTCGTCAGCTCGATATATATACCGTCCGACAGCTAGTCTAGAAATCTCTAACTTCTGGAAATGTTCTTGCAGTGCTCTGAAAGGAACAGATATTATCATACAAGAAACAATAGATCCACCAGCCTCCCGATCGGAGTGCTCCAGTGTAGATTAAACTCAAATATTCTTCCACAATATGAAAAACCGTGAAGAAGAAATCTACGTAATTCCTAAAGTTACCACACATATCTAGATAACAGAACATTACGGTATGCTTCCAAAAGCTTCTATATGTGTCGAAAGAATAGTCAATATACGAATATTACAGAGTTTTCTACAGACTTCGACTGAACAGATTTTGAGGTTATATGAATTTACAATACATATTTACAGGACAATGATACGTTAGGCATACTTAGCGTATAACAAAAGATAATAAAAATATATTAAACATATATAATTGAAGGTTTTACAAGGGTTAGGTTAGATGTAAGATAGCATATATCCGACAACTTATAACCCAACAAAACAACAAATGAGAGCCTTTGCAACAATACAGCTACACTTTTTTAATTAAAGTTATTTCAATACAACATTATTTAATACAACACACACCAGTACCTTTAATGCTGACTACTATTTCCCCCTTGCATTAATGTGTACCTGAATTAATCTTCAATCATTGATCTGCATTTAGGGCTGTAGTTCAGGTGGCATATTCCCTACCAGTGGCATATTCCCTACCAATTGATTGCCTAGCCTTTTCTTAAATGATTTCAAAAATCAAACCCTGTGGCACAACAGCGCCAAAGGATCATCACCTGCCAAGCGGCCACTGCTCAACCTGAAGACCTGCAGATTTCAAGGCGTTGTGTGGTCAGCACAACGAATCCTCTCAGCTGTAATTCTTGGCTTTCTACACTGGGGCCCCTATCTTGCCGTCAGATAGCTCTAATTTGTAATGATGCAGACTGAGAGAAATGATTTCAAAGAACTTGCAAATTTATCAAACACTTATTGTAATAAATCAGTCCAGTCCCTAATTTCTCTTCCTCTGTATGAATATTTTCCCCAATTTGTCTTTAAGGAATTCCAACTTTATCCTACATTTAAAAACTTCAGTCAAACTTATTCATTTACTAACATCAATCCACATCATCTTTCCACTGACAGCTCTGAACATACTGGTTAGATTTTCAGGTTGTCTCCTTACTCGCATGTCTTTCCAGTACAAATTTTGCTTCTTTCCTTTGGATTTTTTCCATGTCTTGTATCAAGTAATCCTGGTGTGAGTCCCATACACTGGAACCATACTCTAATTGGGGTCTTACCAGAGACTTATATACCCTCTCCGTTACATCCTTACTACAACTCATAAATACCCTGATAACCATATGAAGAGATCTGTAACCTTTATTTACAATCTCATTAATGTGATTACCCCAGTGAAGATATTTTCATATATTAACATCCAGATGTTTACAGTGATCCCTATGAGGCACTACCACTCCATCAACACAGTAATTAAAACTGAGAAAATTCTTCCTTGTGGTGGAACTTACAACCTGACTTTTCATCCCACTTACAGTTACACCATTGTCTGTCCTCCAGTTCACAATATTGTTGTCTTTATGTAGTTGCTCACAATCCTGTAACTTTATTACTCTATACAGTATAACATATCCTCAAAAAACCTCACCCATGATTCCAGTTCTTTACTCACATTTTTCATATACGTAACAAAACAAAAAGTTCCCAAATAATACTGTCTTGCGGGATCAGATGATACTTTCTCTGCTCTAATTCTCTAAATTCTGTTTTCCAGAAATACAGCCACCCACTCAACAACTCTTTTGTCTAGTCCAATAGCCCTCATTTTCATCAGTAGTGTTGAACGAGCGAGCTCGATAGCTGCAGTCGCTTAAGTGCGGCCAGTATCCAGTATTTGGGAGATAGTAGATTCGAACCCCACTGTCGGCAGCCCTGAAGATGGTTTTCCGTGGTTTCCCATTTTCACACCAGGCAAATGCTGGGGCTGAAAGGCCATGGCCGCTTCCTTTCCAGTCCTAGCCCTTTCCTGTCACATTGTCGCCGTAAGACATATGTGTTTGTGCGACGTAAAGCCAATAGGAAAAAGAAGGTAGTGTTGAATGATCTACCTTATCAAAAGTCTAGGATAAGTCAATAACCATACAGTCCATTTGACCTCCTTTGTCTAAATTACGTACTATATCTTGCTGGATCCTACAAGTTGAGCCTCACTGGAATAACCTTTCCTAAACCCGAACTGCCTTCTAACAAACCAGTTGAAATTTTGCAAACATGTATAATATAATCAGATAAATTGCATTCCCACAGCTTACAAGCATTGCATGTAAAGCTGACTGGCCTTTAGTTATCTATTTTCTGTTTTTCACCATTTCCTTTGTGCACTGGTGCTATTACAGCCACTTCCCATTCATTTGGTACATCATCTTAATGCAAGCAGTATCTTATCAGTTGGGCGTATAAGTCTCTGGTAAGACCAGCATTAGAGTATAAATCCAGTGTATGGGACCCCTACGAGGATTACTTAATAAGATCCAAAAGAAAGCAGCACAAATCTTATCAATCCCTGCTTTTTTGTCCGACTTTCAATTTTTGAAAATTTTTGTAAATGTCTTTTATCATATGTAAATTTCTGTACTTTGCCAGTATTAATCACCTTCCTCAACCTGGACATTATCCATATAACCAATTAACTTTACATACCACCGATTAAATACTTCTGCCTTCTGTAAGTTCTCACGTATACTCTCCTTTTGTTCGTTAATGTTCCTTGGAATATCCTTCCTTGAACCTGTTTCTGCCTTAAAGTACCTATATATACAGTATCTCCTTCTATTTTTCCTAAAATTCATATGACTGCCAATTATGCTTGCCATCATGTTGTCCTTAGCTGACTTATTCACTAAACTCAATTTTCTAGTAACTCTATTTCTTTCTAAACTGCACCACCTTCTTGATCTCTTTATCTTTCTGTTATAATATTTTGGGTCCTTACCATTCCTTCCCACCTTTAAAGTTATATACCTGTTTTTTTTACTCCTCAATAATTGCTTTAAAGCCATTCCATAGGTTTTTTACACTCTTATTTACCATTTTTCACTGAGCATAATCACTTTTTTAACCCCGTGACATACTTTGATGGATTTTTCCGTCCTGGCTCTCGACCGCACTCTGGTACAAAGACGGATCTCTCCGCCCGCGCGTAGTGTTTATTTCTGGACCCGCTCTAAGCCAGTTTCCTTTGTGAAAGGATTTGATATTAGTAAGGTAACATCTTGACAGATGGAAGAACTGTTTTATTCCATTGATGTATTTGATAAACAATTCTGTGCAGTTATTCTGAGGAAAGAATAACCTGTATCTTAGCAACCTCATCGTAAGCTAAATCATGGCTGCCTCCAAGTTGAGTGACGAAGCGATTATAAGGGAATTTTTGGAAATGAGTGGCATTGATATAGAAATAAGCTATGAAAAGTTTAGTGGAAATGAATGTGGTGAAAGTAGTTCGTGTGATAGTGACGTGAGCGCTGCTAGGGGTTAACAAAGTGCTGTTTTGCCATCAAATATGTCACTGAATTTTAGGGCTACAACTGATGCCACACCAACGGCATCTAATCATATTTACACGATAGGGAACTGGGAGCACATAAGTAATATTCCAGAGTATCATTCATGCATCGCAGCTGGTGAAATAAATAGTGTTGTTCAAAGGCTCCTAGGACAATGCCCAACAGCAGACTTTTGGGAACATCTAACCAATGAGACAAATGCTAATGCAAGTAAATGTCTTGTAGCAGCTGCCAAGGATATAAATAGGGTAATGTCATATGAAAAGGAACACTGGTTTCCTGTATCTGTTATTGAAATGAAGGCCAGATTACCTTGAAGTGGTAAAGTATGATGGAAAAAAGAAGTTCAGACCCAATATTGTTGTTGACTACAACTATGGAATGGGTGGTGTTGATTCCCATGACCAGAGACTCATCATTCCCCTTGATGAGGAAGTATGTAAATGGATACAAAAAAATATACTTCTACATGCTAGACATGACACTTCTGAATTCCAACATCATTCATCGCCTCCTCAACCCTGACAAGAAGCGAGTAGGCTTTACCAGCTTCCAGATCAATTTGGCCGAACAGCTGTTGGCAAGTGTGACGTTGCCTGACTATCCAAAATGAGGACACCCAAGCCCTGGGGATACACCACTGAGATGGGCTCCTTTTCAATAGTAAATTATCGTGGGAGTCACATGTGCGGTGACTAAAAGTGCAATGCAACCAAGAGGCTTAATCTCTTGTAGTTCCTTAGCAGCAGTAATTGGGGAGCGGATCGCATAGTGCTCCTACGATTCTATCGGGCACATATTTTATCCTGGTTAGAGTACGGCAGTGCAGCATATGGCTCAGCAAGACCAAGTGTCCTTTCAAAACTGAACAGCATCCACCACAGCGGGGTTCGGTTAGCGACGGGAGCTTTTCGAACAAGCCCCATAGCTAGCCTGCTCGCTGAATCTGGTGTGCCACCTTTACAGCTGTGGCGCTAGCAGCTCCTTCTGGCGTATGCTGCTAATTTGCGACAAATGCCACTTCACCCAAGCTATCCTTGCATATTCAACAACAGAAACAGTTGGTTGTACGCCGATTATCCTCGAGCAACGCGGCCGGTTGGAATACGCTTGGATAGCAGTCACAGATTGTTTCACATACCTTCGATTCCTTGCCTTGTCAGGCAATCAAGTGCGGTACCTCTCTGGGTAGTACGACAACCTGAAATAATCGTGGATCTGCACACTGGCCCGAAGGAAAACACGGACCCTTCAATTTATCGGACGCTCTTCCTCTCCGTTGTTGGCCTGTATCCAGGATCAGTCGTCGTTTACACGGATGGTTCAAGGACAGAAACGAAGGTGGACTGTGCGTTCGTTAACGATAGATTTCTTTTTGCTCTTCCGGAAATGAAGCTCTCCGGTACGCACTTTCCGATGAGCGCCGACACTTTCTTCTGTGTACTGACTCCTTGAGCTCGCTACAGTCTATTGATACCTGTTTCCCTCGGCACCCTCTGGTACAGCGGGTCCAGGACCTGCTGGCCGGGTGTTCGGATGCCGGACACCAGAATCACGTTTATGTGGCTCCCAAGCCACATGGGTGTGGAGGGGAAACGAGTTAGCAGATACGGCTGCCAAAGAAGTAGTAATACTGCCCCCGTTGCCTTACCAGGTTCCAACAAGTGATATTCACACTCAGCTGAGACATCTGGTTATGTCCCATTGGGAGTTGGAGTGGCAGGCCATTCCACTTCCAAATAAGTTGAGAGTGATAAAAGGAACAACGAAGGTATGGAGGACTTTCCTTCGGGCTTCTCGGGGGGGAAGCATTGGTATTATGTCGTCTTCGGATCAGCCATGGTACCTGACGCACTCCCATCTATTGAAAGGAGAACCCCCTCCGGAGTGTACTTGCCTCGACCATCTTACCATGGTACACATCCTTACCGAGAGTGTGGACCTGGTCGATGTGCGCCGTAGGCTTAACCTCCCGAGTACAATCTCCCTCATCCTGTGAGATGATGAGCAGTCAGCAGACGTTGTCATCCGTTTTATGAGGGATAGTGGTCTTTTTTATCATGTGTAATGATGTCCTTTGTCCTAGTGTATTTGTGTTAACTGCACTTTTATCCCATTGACTTTATTTTAGTTTGTGTTGCGTATTTTAATGTGTTATTTTAACGTCTAATGTGAATTTTTTATATATATATATCTGTACTACCAGGCAATGCCTTATTCCTTTGTTACCTATATTTTCTATTATTTTATTAAAAAATATGGCATTGCGAATTAGATCCCCTGATTGTTTAAATCTCATAATCATGCTTCTTCATCACCATTTTTTTAACTCTAGTCAGTGGATACATTTTAAAATTTTAATTATCTTATATCATGTCGCCTATCTTGTTCCATTAGGGGCCGATGACCTTCGATGTTAGGCCCCTTTAAACAACAAGCATCATCATCATCATCATCATCATCACACCACTGAGACTTCAGGAGAGGCACTGGGGACACTTTCCAACCAAAATATCTCCAACAACAAAGTAGTTTATCCCATCACAGAAATGCAAAGTCTGTGTGACACGTGGTCTGAGGAAGGAATCTTCATTTGAATGCCACCGGTGCAAGGTGGCGCTGCACGTATAAGACTGTTTTATGATCTACCATACACATAAAGACTTCACAAAGTACATCTGACAGTAGTTTGGCTATTTCCTGTCATTAAGTTGCTGTAAAACATGCTTTTTCAGTGTCGGTTGTAATATCATGTTAAGTAATGAAAATAAATGGTATGCCAAGGCATAAATAAGTTCAGTTAAATGGTATGTAAATGGGTTAAACTCCCTCATACCTCTCTTCTCAATCATACGGTATTGCCTAATTTTCGTACTTTTACAACCCTTCTTTTCTATCACCTTTACTTTTAACTACAGCAAAATCAGCTTTGTGATCACTTACTCCATTTATCACTTCACTTTCTTTGTAGAGCTCATGTTACCATGTTATCTGCACCACATTTATAATATTTTTCCCTTTAGTTGGTTCCAACACTTCATGCTTCAGCTCTCTTTCCCAGGTTAACTGATTCAACATTTGTTGGCCATGCTTTTTTTCATTTTCATCAACTTCCCAGTTAACATTTGTTAAATTGAGATCACCCAGTATGTTAACATTCCTTTCTGTGTCGTTCCCCACATATCTGATTCATCATCATCATCCTCATCCTCAAAGTTTTAAAAAACGGGCCGTAGTTGTGATTATGTGCAATTTTCGACCATACACGGTGAATTTAAGCGTCTTCAGCTCAAAAAATACAGAAACTATATAACTTCGATGGAATCGAAATTACCTGCCAACCCGAAGTGTTTCTGGAATTTTGTAAACAACAAACGGAGGTTATCTCGCCTGCCATCTACTATGCTTCAGGACAGGAAAGAATTACAGGACAAGGGGAGCATCTTGGACAGTTTTGCAGATATCTTTGAAAAGTATCACTCACCTGCCACACAGTGTAATCTATCCACTTCGTCCGTGTTTGATATAGGCCCAACTTCAATAGTGACCTCTCCAGCAGAGTTATCTTCAATTCTTGCATCTTTGGATACCTTCAAATTATGTTGTCCAGATGACGTACCTGCAATAGTTTTGAAAGAATTTGCATCTCAGCTAAGTAGGCCACTTAACATCATAATAAATATGTCATTCTCGTCACAGTATTTTCCGTATGAGTGGAAGAAAGGTTACGTCATACCAGTGTTCAAGAAAGGGGACAAAATGGTGTTTGATAACTATAGGCCTGTTGTATTATTGTCCCTGACTTCAAAGGTGGCAGAGAATATTGTGTATAAGAGATTGTACAGTTCAGTTTCACAGTATATTAATGTAGCGCAGCATGGTTTTGTACAGGAACGCTCTACTGTGTCCAATATGGCGATGTATATCAATTTCATTTCAGAATCTCTGGATAGGAGGCAGCAAGTAGATGTTGTTTACACGGACTTCTCCAAAGCCTTTGATTCAGTCCAACATGATGCTCTACTCATCAGATTGTCAGCATATGGGATAGGAGGAAGTGCTTTGGTGTGGATTAGAAACTATCTCACCAATAGGGTTTGCGTAGTAAAAGCTGATGGTATTATGTCAAAGCCGTACCACACTACTTCAGGTGCCCCCAGGGCTCTTTACTGGGCCCTCTTTTCTTTGTCATATTCATAAATGATATAACATCAGTTATACAAAACAGTAATTCCCTTCTCTATGCTGAAGATCTGAAGATCTTGAAGGTGATCAATAGTGAGTTGGACTGTAAGTTGCTACAGTCTGACTTAAACCTCCAAAAAGTGGCTGCCTGGCTTGAATACTTCAAAATGCAATGCAATTACATTTTCACGTAAGTTGGAACCAGTAAATTACCCTTGCCATTTATGCAATTTCCAAATAGCTCATGTGAATGAAATAAATGATCTTGGTGTGACACTTTCAAACTGCTGCGGTCTTTCCTTTCAGAAACATTTAGACAAGATTTCTACGAAAGGGTTTAAATTACTTGGCTTTCTGAAAAGAAACTGTGGCGAAATTGTTTCTCCTAGAACTCTAATAACTTTGTTTAGCACTCTAATCAGGCCAACGTTAGAATACTGTTGCAAGGTGTGACTACCTTCTCAGCAGTATTTAATACAAAACTTGGAAAGAGTCCAAATAAGATTCATGAAATGGATCAACTACAAGAGTTTGGGTATTTCTCTTTCTTCGTCCGATTACGAGTCTTTTTGTGAGACTATGAGCATGAGGACATTGCACTCACGCTGCAGATGTGCCAATGCCCTCTTTCTTTATGAGTGTCTGACGAATAGAGTGGATTGCTCAACATTATTGGAGCTGATTCCATTACATGTTCCTCGTTGCAATACTAGGCAAAGGTATATTTTTAATCTGCCTAAAGTGAGAACTGTGACTCGGGCTAACTCATGGCTTCGTAGGGTACTAACGTCACTGAATGAGGTGGGTGAATCAATAGATCTTTTCCATTCACCCCCAGCTAAAATCAGACTTACCCTAATGACCTCGTGAATGTAAGGCATTATCTTTAAGATATGTAAATGTTACTAGATGTAGTTTAATAATGTCAATTATTTAAGATTTAGATTTATTTATTTATTTATTTATTTATTTATTTATTTATTTATTTATTTATTTATTTATTTATTTATTTATTTATTTATTTATTTATTTATTTATTTATTTATTTATTTATTTATTTATTTATTTATTTATTTATTTATTTATTTATTTATTTATTTATTTATTTATTTATTTATTTATTTATTTATTCGTGGCAAAGTTAGGGCTTATGGCCTTGTCTTACACTTAAGCACTTTAAACAACAAAGTTTAAAAATGTAAACATAAAAGTAAGACATAGTAATTCTAGAGCAATCAGGGAACCATGATTTTACAACGTGAGCTTGAAGCTTGACTACGGACAGATAATCTAAGTTACAAATTGGTACGGCAATTAGTGTGACAATAATAATAATAATAATAATAATAATAATAATAATAATAATAATAATAATAATAATAATAATAATAATAATAATAAAGCGGAAATATAGTCATAACAAGAATAATGACTGAAGTGTATAATAGATGAAGAAAACTCATTCACACAACATACACACCATGACTCGCGCAGCTCAGTTATATGTTCCCAGGAAAAACTTTCGGCAGGCAGATTTGAATTTATGAGAGGAGTAACTTGCCGAATGTCCATTGGGAGTGTATTCCAGAGTCTCGATGCAGTAACTAAAAAGGAATGATTGTAGGAATTCGATTTACTGGAATTTCAAGTATAAAACCAGACCAGGTACTAATTTCATAAAATGAGGAAAGGAAATGAAAATTAAAAGATACGTAATTAGGAGTGTTCACCAAAAACACTTTGTAATCAAGTGTCATTAGGTGAAAGTTCCTTCATTCATTTATGCGTAGCTATCCCAATATTTTGAAATACGGTGTAACATGAGCGTCATGTCGCAATTGGAAGGCATATCTTATGCATGAATTTTGTGCTCGTTAAAGTTTCAAAGCTTGTTCAGCATTTAAATTGACTAGTACCGTATCACAGTAGTCTGAAATTGGGATTAATTTTAATTTAAGTTTTTGAGCAAAAGAATTCTTGTGACGTTTCAGGGGATATAGAGCTGCATTAACCTTTCTACATACATTAGTTACGTCTTCATTCCAGGTCAGATTCTCATTGATGAAGATTCCAAGATTAATTACATTTTTAAAGTATGGTACAGCAATGTCATTAATTACGATTGGAGGAGGAATTGATTATTACATGTAATAATTTAGAGTTTCCTATAATAATACTTCTTGTTTCACGAGGATTTAGGATTAAGTGGTTGTTGTTTTTTTCTATTTGCTTTACGTTGCACCGACACAGAGAGGTCTTATGGCGACGATGGGATAGGAAAGGCCTAGGAATGGGAAGGAAGCGGCCATGGCCTTAATTAAGAAACAGCCTGGTGTGAAAATGGGAAATCACGGAAAACCATCTTCACGGCTGCCGACAGTGAAGATCGAACCCACTATCTCCCAGATGCAAGCTCACAGCTGCGCGACCCCAGCCGCACGGCCAACTCGCCCGGTGTGGTTGCTTTCAGAATAGGCGGTAAGCCTTTCAATATCTGAATTAATATGATGAGCTGTTTCACGTAAATTGTTTTTAGTGGTGTGTTTGTATATCTGCAGATCATCAGCATATAAGTGGTAGTTACAAATACTGAAGTGTGGAGGAATGTCATTAATATGCAAGATGAACAGTGGGGGCCCTAGAACAGACCCTTGAGGAACACCGGGTGATTTTACTGCTATCGGGCCAATATGCAGAGAGCAGAGCTTGGATAAGAGTATGTCTACACAACGGAACCTCGATTCTTGGTTTTTGGAGGGACCTCGGAAAATAAAACATACAACACAGGAAAAAGGAAAATCCGGGAACGAATGAACCATCAACAATTTGGCTAAACATCACAAAAATGAAATACCATGTATAATTATAATCTTCCGAACACCCCTAAACCAAACCAAACTACTGCCCCAATGGGCCGTCGTCCGTCTACCAAGCTACCGCTGCGCAGTCTGGAGGCCTGCAAATTACAGGGTGATGCATGGTCAGTGTGACGAATCCTTTCCTCGGCCATTATTCCTGGCTCTCTAGACCGGGATCGCCACCTCACCATTCGATGGCTCCCTAATTAAAGCTAATCGTAGAATGAGTGAACCTGGAACCAGCCCTCATGTCCAGGTAGAAATGTCTGACCTGGTCGGGAATACGGCGCGTTCGACAATTTTAATCGAAAATAAAACTTTTTTCCGCCAGTCCGACTGCACCATCGTTCTTTACGTAATACGAAGAGCATCCCTAAGTTTTTGTCGGTATAATTAAGACGTCCTGTATAGAGATATTATAAAAATTTGTGTATCTTAGTATCAACAATCTCCAAGAAATCTCCTCTGATGTCAGACTACTTCACGTCAAATACGAACAATGTGTACTCTTTATATGGTAGACTTCTCAAGCAACGAAATGCATAACATTTTATTAATTTATGGTGAAGCAAGATGTGATAATGGAAGGGCAGTACGGCTTTACCGAGAACGATTTCCAATCGTGTGTTGTCTCAAGATCACCTTTTCTCAAATAACTTCGCAGAATGGTCAAATCTAAATTTATTTGCTTCATTGAAATCCAAAATGTAAAACTGACCATTTGAAGCACGATATTCACTACGAGGATATGTAGGAGATATGCTGTGATGTACTATACCAAGAATTCCGAAACAGTAGGAACCATAATCAGGAGGTGCGTGTATATTTGAACCAAAAGATACAAACAACAATGCTTTATTATAATGACGAATGTCAGCACAAGAGTGTTTTAATCTTTTGATGTTACGATTTGTCAATGGAGGAAGTGAAAAGGCGTATGGCTTTTAGTACCGGGAGTGTCCGAGACAGTCATGAAGGTTGAGCAAATCATGCGTGAAGATTGGCGGATCACCCTGGATGATTTCTGCACTTTGGTTCCTGAGGTTTCCCGAAGTGCCGCTCACAGAACTTAAACTGAAAAGTTGAAATACCGGAAGGTGTGCGCAAGATGGGTGCCACACATGCTGACTGAAGACCACATGCGGCAAAGAGTTGATTGTTCGCGTCCGGCAAACCGTTGCTCTCCTGCAACAGTTTCAATTGAACATCATCACCCACCCACCCTGTAGTCCTGACTTGGCACCTAGTGACTATCAGTTGTTCCCTAAGTTGAAAGAATATTTGGCTGGAAAGCGATTCAGCACCAACGACAAGGTGAAAGATGAGGTTCACAACTTCCTGAACAGCATTTCGGCAAGCTGGTGTGACATGGGCATACAAAAACTGTCACAGCGTCTACAAAAATGCATCAACCGAAATGGTGATTATGTAGAAAAATAGCTAAATGTTCAAATTGTAAAGGGTTCATGTCTGACGAACACGCCAGCCAGTCTGGATGAGCTATATCGTGACCATGCTGGAAGTCTTTAACAAGAACCACATGATGGATGCACGAATTATCATCGATAATGACAAATTCCCCTCCAAAGTGCTGGAAATACGGTGTCGCTATGGGTCAGAGGATGTCATCCCTGTATTGTACAGCCATGACATTGCCCTGCATGACTAGAATTGGTGTACAGTGGCCCCACATATGCCACTACAAAACGTCAGGACCACCACCTTGCTGCACATGCTGGACATTGTGTCTGAGACATGAAGCCTGACCAGATTACCTCCAAATATGTTGCTGACAATCATCAGGAACAAGGCTTATGCAATACTCACCAGTGAAAAAACTTTATGCCAATACTGCAGACACCATTTAGCAATGTTTGACTCATATATGTACCGTGCCCCAAGATGTCTAGGTTTGAAACCTGGGGCTTGACATGTGTGTCAAAAGTGAAATTGTGCTTCATGCAACATGTTCCTCACAGTTTGAGTTGAATCATTTTGAGCTATGGCTGCCTGAAGATTATTATTCAGCATGGTGGCATCGCATTCAATATTTCTCCAAGCTGAAATTCGAAGTTAATTATCATAGACTGCAGTCATAGCCTTTCGATGACCTGTGCGAGGCAAGACAAGAGTTTCTGTCCCCCTATACTGTTCCCATGTTCGAACCACTTCACTTTCATTACAGACCACGTCGACACTGCATGTCATGCCATTCTAGATGCTCACTACACTACTTAGAACACGCCTCTAACACTTCCCTACTAGTGCCACAACATCTTGCATCCTATATGAGCATGGCATTCTGTCTGTGGGTTGGGGTATATGCTTTGTGAATATGTTCACAAACATCCTAAGGGTCATCTTTTTGGTCTGCATAGGACAGAAGTAAATGAGACATTGGGGTGATGCAAAAAAAATGTTGGATGTGTGTATATGAAACTTTCCTTTCTCTGTTTTCTAGTGTCAGTCAGCTGCATTGGATGAGCTGTTTGGCAATCCAGAGGAGTGCTTCCAGCGTTATCAGACGGCTCAAATCTTGTTGCATAGTCTGTCTCAGCAAGTGAATCATCAGCAAGACAGGATATTGCTTACAAAGTGTATGTATCTTGCTTTGTACTGTAGTGAGTAATAGCCTTGCTTTCACTTTGCTTTTTTTTGCATTGTTTGCCAAGATGACTGCTGCCCAGTCAGATGGCCTGCACATTTTGGAAGGTCACGTGGTCACTGTGATGAATTGTAACCAATACTAATTTTATAACTGGTACTATTACTATTTTACATAGTCTTGTTTACCTATACAGTGGAACCTCGATTCTCCGTTTTTCGAGGGACCGTGAAAATAAAACGTACAACATGGGGAAAATGGAAAATCCAGGAATGAATGAAAACCATCAACAATTTGGCTAAACATCACAGAAATGAAATATGTATAATTATAATCTTACAAAAACTCCTCCCAAACCAAACCAAACCAAACTACAGCCCCAATGGGCCTTTGCCTGCCAAGGCCTGCGGATTACGAGGTGATGCATGGTCAGCGTGACGAATCTCTCGGCTGATATTCCTGGCTTTCTACATCGGGGTCGCCATCTCACCATTCGATAGCTCCTGGATTAAAGGCAATCACGTAGGCTGGTTGGACCTGGATGAGAGGCAGGCATTTTAGACCGCTAAACCGCATTAATTACCGGTATGCCAGTTCAAAATCTCGATAATTTATATTCAGTTTTACAGGGGAATCTTCGTCAGTTTTCCGTGAGAATTTCTTTCAGTTCAGCAACTTCGATTAGCCAAACTCTTCGAAAGAAAAATCTAGTAACGCCAAGCCTAACAACAGTCGACCACAAGTAGTTTTTAATTCTTTCATCTAATAAAATAAAGCACATTAGATACATGATACATGATGGCAAAATCCCTTCTTTTCTTAATTTTCCATTGTAATTTGGTAACCGGTATACTGTTTGTAGTCACTTTCTGGAAATCTTTTACCGCGTAAATTAGGCCTACATCGACTTTTAAAGGTTATGTTGAACTCAAAAACATGCTTTCGAATGTAAGTATCGATTCTCAAAAGTTCTCGAATGCATTATATTCAATTCTGCCCATCACTAATCCAATCAAATTGGAAAGAGAAAACAAAATCATCAAAACTTCAGAAATTATGGTTATTCGTGACCTTGAGGTCATCTGGAAAGTGTTCGCGCTGCACATGTCAGTACGAGTTGGAAATGATACAAACAATTGAAATGTAAGTGCGCAAATAAAACGACTGCAGTTTTTGGCATTTTAACACAAAAACATAAAATTCCCAGTCTTACATTAGGACCAAAACAGTAATAGGTAATCCCAAGACCCCCCATGGCTTTCTTCTTTAATGTAAGGTGAACATCTGTTCTGGTCTTGATAACGTAATCGTGTACGATAATATTAAAATACTAAATTTTTGCTAAGAAGGAGAAGTTTCGATTCCTGCCTGAAAGCCCAGTTACTCTACAGTGCCCTAAGGAAAGTGCCGAAAACCTGTTCGGCAGTACGGTCGAAAAAATGTAAAAATATAAACATCTAACCCTGGACATAATGTGGATGTTTTAGAAGTGCGAACATTTGACAAAACTCGTCCAGTCATCAAGTAGAGTTGTTGAAATGCACTGTGTCTCTTTACAATTGTTGTGGCCACTCTCTGCTTTATTATTTCCGAGTTTCTCTAAACAATACCACCCAAATGTGATGCTAAGATGGTCCCGTATGCAAGTTTACCGCCGATCGCTTTTCCAGTACAGCACTTGCTCAGCTTGCTCTAATTAGCGCAATGATGGGGCGTTAACGCCAAGATCCATAAGTATGCAATAGCCGTCCTTTCGTGAGCTACAGTTTATTTTTAAAATGATTGATCGAGGATTTAGCGTTGGTGGGACTGAAATTTCCGGACGGTTGATCCGGGAAATCGTTTCTTCGAGGAACGGATAATGCAGGATTTTTACAGCGTGATTTAATTACACTGCTCGCGGGACCACGTAATTTGAACGCATATTCCGGGAAACGTAGTTTCCAGGAACGGATAATCGAGGTTCCACTGTATTTTGCCTGGTACACGATAACTTGAAGTCAACTGCATTCGGCTTCATACAGGGATTGTTATGGATGTTGCACATGCTAATCAGTGATGATTTCTTTAAAAAAGGGCATTTGGATGTTGACAATGAAGAAGTTGACACGCTCATAAATTAGGTGTTTCAGTGTTGACATTTATAGCCTACCTTGTGACCACGTTTGTTGAGCATCAAGTCTTAACAATCTGACTCTTTAGTTAGCCAGTTTGAGTTCCGTTGATTGAAAATATAAACAAATTTTCCACCAGAAAGTTGGCTAGCAGGTTAAGAGAAGTGGTGGTGGTATAAAATTCCTAAGCACTAGATTGCATGCAAGAAGTCTGGGTTTACCGAACTCGATAGCTGCAGCCGCTTAAGTGCGGCCAGTATCCAGGATTCGGGAGACAGTAGGTTCGAACCCCACTGTCGGCAGCCCTGAAAATGGTTTTCCGTGGTTTCCCATTTTCACACCAGGCAAATGCTGGGGCTGTACCTTAATTAAGGCCACGGCCGCTTCCTTCCCACTCCTAGCCCTTTCCTGTCCCATCGTCGCCATAAGACCTATCTGTGTCGGTGCGACATAAAGCAAAAAAAAAAAAAAAAAGTCTGGGTTCAGTTCCAAACTTTCCTCAGTGCTCATATGGAGTGAGGGCATATGACACTATTGACGGTCATTCATCTGTCAGATTGAAGCATTAAGCCTCAAGCAGAATCTCTTCATGATATTAGACTGAAGTACCGGGTTTCATCATCTCCGTATACCACCACCACAACACACAACATGCAGTCATCAAACTGGACACAGAAACACATACACATGGGTAATGAACTTCATCCCTGTGGCAACAAGTAAATAGTTTCTTGACCAGAGATGATGCATAATAAACCAAGATCACAAACCACCTATTATCACGGCCAGTGGACTCGTAACAAAGTGCCTGGGCATTAAAACACACCAAACAAGTTACAATTCAGCTTCACAGGAAATTCAGCATTACCAAATGTACCGTTCATTGTTTTTGAAAAAATGTTCTGGTGCTAAACTCGTCTGCAATGATGTAGTTTTTCTTATTGAAATTCCCTTGGAAATCATTTACGTATATGAAATTCTTTCTCAATAGGATTAGAGATCATACTTTTTTTTTTTTGTGTTGTCTGAAGCCATCTTTTCAGTTTGACTCAGTTAATTTATAACTGCTAGGTTCTTCAGTCTGCCAAAACTAATTTTGAATAAATAAATTTATAAACTACCTGAGAAAGAAAACATATGGTAACAGAATTACCGTATTTTTCTGACCATAAGATGCCGTGGACCATAAGTCGCACCCTGATATTTTGTTGAAAATTTAAGGAAAAATATAATTTCACTGTATTTTCAAACAAAATTTTACTGAAATAATTTAATTTGTATACAAACACAAATCTAGTAGGTAGTGCAATACGGTCACTGTTACAAATCACAAGTAGATAGTTGATCGTCGCCATAAGACCTATCTGTGTTAGTGCAACGTAAAGCAACTAGCAAAAAAAAAAATTAAAGAAATAGGTTGTTGCTCAGAATTCTCACTCTCATTTATCACTCGTAACACTGTTTTCCGAACTTTCATTTTCTGATTTTTCAGACAGTAAGTATATTGTCTTCAGTACTATGAAGGGCATTACTGATATCGCATTTCTTAAATGACTTGATGACAATTTCCTTTTTCACCTACTCTCATGGCATTGTCACCTTTGCACAGACTAGTCCAACTGATGGTCTCTTCATTTGTCCTGTTGGTGTTAGATCGTGATGAGGCGCAGCCATCCATTCTGTCCACTCTTCATGCATAGAAACCTTGAATGGTTTGTTTATTGATACATCCGGTGGCTGCTTTCGAGGCCCCCTGGAATGGCTAAAAATTGAGTGTTCAAGTCCTCATTCTCTACTTTGTTGTGAAATCGTCCAACACAAGAAGGGATTTCTTTATCAGGAGACCACTGGGATGTTTAACCCACACTTTCTCCAACCATACCTTCATTCCTTTTCCCTCCATCCATCCCTTTTCTTGAAGATCAAGGACAATACCTTGTGGAAGTTTTTTTCTTTTGGTACAGGTTTTCTCTTAAAAATTACCATTTGTGCCAATTTTGTACCATCTACACAGCAAGACAAAACGACAGTGTAATGTGACTTTTCATGGCGGAATGTTTCTATTGTATTCCACTATTTTGGATTCTTATTCTGTTGGCATCGAAATCCTAAGGCAAATGCACATCAGTGCACATCTCTTCATAAACCAGTACACCAAGCAGGTGTTCCCGCAAAAACCACAATGTTGTGTGCATCCGCCCATCTCTTTGCTTCACAGATAATAATTTTGGTGGACACACAGTCATTATTTTTGTGGTTTATCACCTATTCCTTCATTTCTGACACTAGAAGAGGCTATTTTTCAGTATGCGCCCTAAATGGTGTTTACTTTCTTCCAGGTTCAACAAGTGATTTTCTTGTTTTTGCCATTCATGTATCATATTCTCAGTTGGTAGAGATCCGAATTGTCTTTTTGCTGCCCTATTACCATGTAATTTTCCATATTCCTGAACTTTTTAAGTTAAATGTTAAGTTGTAAGAAAACCTCTTCTGTACAACTGACACAGTGTATGGTAAGTTGTTACTATTGGAACTCGCTACTGATTACAAAGTGATAGATTTTTGTTTCCACCCTTCCTTGAAAGTTACCCATAATATTAGACAAGGTCACAACACTTTTAGTACGTTTACATGGGGATTGAGATCGATTTGAGTACACTTACCATATTGAATACGATCCCCGTTTACATGTAGCATTTGAGTATCGTATTGAATCCGCCAGGCAACATCGACATATGCGAACGATGCAGAATTGTAGTAAAATCTATATCACCTCTTAGAATTTAAAAATGCCAAATGCCGTAGAAGCCCAGGCGATAACCTTTGCTTTTGAAAGTATCTGTGGTATTCCAAATGTAATTGGTGCAATATGCCTTTGCTGGCAGGACCTAGTGTTTACAGTGCACCATGTCTTCTGGTATAGGCTAGAGCAATTTTGTTACTTTCATTGATCTGTCTCTGTCTTATCCTTGGCTTTTACAATATGAAGTGACTGAGGTATGAGCGATGCTAGTAATGCCATTCCTTGTGCAGCCAGTCCCTGCTATGAATGGTGTGAAAATGTTGCTCATAGGGTCGGTTGGTGCATGCATTTCAGTGGGCTTGGCAGACTGATATGTAATAGCAACTTTTGGCTCGTGAGGAAAGCAACGGGAAACTACCTCACTCCTCATTTCCCTAGTACGCCTCTTCAGTGATGCCTAGGCCATCTATGACAGCTGATGGCAGAGCTGTTGAGGATCCAACCAGCCTTAGGGCTGAAGACTGAACATACATAATTGGTGCAATAAATAGATGGAACGCACATTCCAGTTTTACCCGCAACAGAAGGTTATCGTGATTTTCTTAATCGCGAGGGCTGGCCGTCTTATAATATGATGGCAGTTGTTGATCATTTATACAGGTAAATATATGTTTTGGCTTATTATATTTGTTATTTTGACAGAACAAACATGGAGTGTGTGCACAGTCCTTTTCAATACAATCTCAGTATGATCCGCATTTACATTGGAACTCAATTCGAACCGAGTAAGATACGATCCCAGATTTTACCGCATCGACCTTGAGACTCAATCCAAACTGAGTCCCCGTTTACATGGCGTTTTCAATATGGGGAGTGTACTCGGATCGATCTGAATCCTGCACGTAAACGTACTATTTGTATTTGCCTAGTATGATAAGGGGGCTGTGAGGAACGGATTGCAAGCTGTCTTGTTTGGACTTCCTTGGCAACTTACAATCCTTTCAGACAAATTCAGGTATACCATAGCCAGTTTCTTAACTGCAGTAATAAAAGGGGGTCAACTGCTGAGAGTATTGTAAGGAACTTATTGAGCATTGGTGTAGCAAATCACGTATACTCAGTGTCTGTATATGATAGACCTTTGGACCATAAGACGCAGCATATCTTAGGCAGTATTTTTGTTTTTATGACAAAAAGTGTCTCATAATCTGAAAAATACGGTATACCTGAAAATGAAACAACTTAATTGAAATAGAATGACATGTTTGATTCTTGAAAGATCATCAAATTCTATCAAATCACACTAAGAGTATTTAGATATATATAAATATTTACGTTTAAATCCTTAAAAACTTGAAATTTTGATTTTATCTTAATGAAGTCCTCACTTCTCTCCACTCTAGCATAGAAAGGGGAGTATTAAAAATAAAACACCTCAACAACTCACATTCTATGCTAGAGTGGAGGGAAGTGAGGACTTCGTTAAGATAAGTCCCAAATTTCATGTTTTTAAGGATTTAAACAGAAATAAACATTAATGTTCATACTTTTCAAAATATTTTGATTGTGATTTGATAGAATCTGATGACTATGATCTTTCAAGAACGAAACATGCCATTCTGTTTTAATTAAGTTGTTTTCTTTTTCAGGTATAATTCTGTTACCATATGTTTTATTTTTTAGGTAGTTTACAGAGGCTATGCTGAAAGTTTTTAGCAGCTCATAAACCGTAATTCTGAGGACAATGGGATTCTTTTCATTTGAAAGAGCGATGCGTGTGCAACCCCTCCCAGTGGTGGTTCCTCCACAGCGCAGGAAGGAAGCACAGGCAGTGCTGAGTCAGATGTGGTGCAAGATGGATCTGTCGCACCGCGATTTTCGTGGAGTGATTTTATTTTAATGATTATAAAAAGAATTTAAGTGCCAAAGAATGCCATTCTTCTTTGCTGCATGTTTTTGGTGAGGGTTCCCCTTCTAGGGCCACAGTTGCAAATTGGGCTCGCGAGTTTTCAAGGGGTCGGCAGTCAACTGAAGATGAACCTCGTCCCAGTCGCCCAGCAACAGCTGTGAATCAGGAAAACATTGATGCTGTGAGCAAAATGATCAAAGATGATCCACATCTTACATTTTGTGACAATGAAAGGACCCCAGATATTGGGTCAGCAGCAGCGCAGACCATCGTTCACAGTTATTTAGGCCTTATCAAGAGATGTGCCCATTGGGTGCCACATGCCCTGACAGAAAGCCAGAAGGGGGCAAGAGTGGACTGGTGTCGTTTCATGCTAGAAAATTTCATTGGAGGGCGGTCCCAAGACACCTACAATATTGTCACAGGTGATGAAACATGAGTCTACCATTATGACCCCAAAATGAAGAGACAGTCTTATGTGTGGTACTTTCCAGGGAAGGAACGACCCACAAAAGTTCAACTTTTTTTTTTTTTTTTTTTTTTTTTTTTACAAAAATGGGGCATCTCACCTCTGTGACCTTGACACACGTACAGTCAGTGCCGAATGGTATGTGAATGATTGTCGTCCAAGAGTGGGCACATTCTGCTGCATCACTACAGTGCATCTGCGCACAGGGTTGCTGAAACAATTGACTTTTTGGAAAAGGAAAAAGTGCAAGTGTTACCTCATCTCTCTCCCCCCCCCCCCCCCCAATTCCCTGACCTGGCCCCATGTGACATCCGTCTGTTCCCTAAGACCAAGGAAAAAATGCATGGGCAGTGGTTTTCATCAGATGAAGAGGCCATTGCAGCGTACGGGAGTGCACGAAGTGACATCCCAAAAGAAGCTTGGACTGAGACATTTTCTAAGTGGTTTCAGAGAATGGAAACATTTATACGTGCTAATGGAGAGTATTTTGAAAAGTTATAATTGTTGTTTTGCAAATAGAAAATAATTGTTGTTTTGCAAATAGAAACTTTTTTTCACACTCTGCTAAAAACTTTTGGCATAGCCCTCGTATAAATTTGTTTCAGCAGATTGAAGACCCTAACAGTTATAAATAATAGAGATTATATTTCATATAGCATGTAGCACTTAGATTTCAGTTCTCTCCACCTTATTTAGGTGTGACTTGTATGGCATCCAGACGACTGCAGCATATTCTAATTTACTAGGAATGAAGCATATAATAACGTTGAAGCATGTTTAGAAGTTATAACTTTGGAATTTCAAGTTTAGTTGTATATGATTCATCTGTAAATTTTTTCTTTGTCTAAGAAAAGGATAGGTTTTGAGTCAAAACTCCCAAACTATTCTGAGGATGGTCAAATGTGTGTTCTTTTCATACTGGAAAACATTATTGAAAAGCCTTTATTTGCATTGAAATGAAACTTGTTTTCAAAGCTTTTCCTAAAACAATGAGCTATATCAAGCTGCAGTTTTAATGCATCATCACTATGCATTTCCTTGTACAATTTTTGTTAACAGCAGCAGCTGTTACTCATTTCAGAGTAAACAATTTTTCCTGTTTGCAATCCAATAACACTCAATACTGTTTGTGCATGTACATCTGATAATTGAACAACTCGTTTCTAGCATGAAACATGTGTCCAAGCAGATTGCACTCTATGGATGAGGGAGGACAAGGCTGCACCTGATGGTGTATGCCTATATGTCATTTAGCCTCTTCATGGCTGCGATGCTCTTGATCAAACAGTTCCATACCAGTAGAGGTGGTTCGAAGCCAAAATGAGTGATCTTTTTGCAAGTGTGTCCCAGGTTTTAAGGGTTGATGTTTGTGACCTTCATGGTTTATGCTAGTCTTTATAACTTTTCAAAGGGGCATCATGGCATCTTACGCATGAGAATAGGTTACCATGCATGAATTGGCGAGGAAGCATAGTGTTGGTCATACAGCAGATATGTCCAGTCCATGGAGGCCAATGGCCAATAATAGAGGCTTCTACACTGTTCATGCACACTTTCTCAAGAGCTTCAAGAATGGAGACATGGTCCTCCCATTTGGTATTTAAGATGGAACAAACTTTATGTTGATGAAAACTCTCAACTTTCTTTATGTCATGGCAGGGTCCAGGTTTCATGTCAATTGACAAATTTTGGGATGATGACTGCTTTATACACTTATGAGTTTGACATGAGCTGTTAGGTTTTTATTCCTAAAGACACGGTTGGATGGCCAACCAAATGCTAAGTTAGTAGCACAGTGTCTGTTTCCACATCACCTGACGTGCTTCATGTAGACAAGATACTCCCAAGATATGAAAAGCATTCTACCTATTTCACAGTCACATCTGAGACAGAGACATTGATCTGTACATGCTAATCCCTGGGACTTTTTTGTGCATTGATGGGGAGGTGGATCATATGTGCTCTTGAAAATATTGACTGACTGCTGCAGCTTCTCACGTGTAAGAGCAGGTGATGCAGCATCATCATCATACTGAAGTTCAGTTATCCTTATCACATGAGATAAATGAGGTGATTGAAGTCTTGTCAAGTTTGAGATGTGATGTATCACAAAACATAGCAGCCGCATACAGAGTAGAGAGCATTGGGGCTAGTATGCACCCTTGCTTCAATCCATGAGTACCTTTAAGTGGAGTAACAGCCCCCTCAGTGGAAGAAATGACATTGTAAGCGTAAAGCTTTTTCCTGGCTGAAAGGGAAACCAAACGGAGGAGGAATGTTCTTTATTCAGTTCCCAACAGTCTTGTTGGCAGAGGAGTCTGTGGCAGTCAATTGCAGTCCCAGTGTTGAACTATGCATGTCTTATTTCATGTGTGTCATAGGATTTGGCTCTGAGATCGTAGTGTGTGGGTCTTTCCCTGGCAAGTTGGAGTCCACCTTAAATTCAGGTCATTGGCATGTTTTCCTGTACAATTTTACATCATCAGCAAACAGAAGATGCTTTGAATTCTATATAATGCTAGACAAATTGTGTATAAAAAGTATAAGGAAAGAAATGACCCAAGATTTAGTCCTGGAGGCATTCCAGAATATACAATGAATTGAAAATTTTAACTTGGTTTCCACTATGAGTCACACACATTTCTCCTGGCATTTGTTTTCTTCACAAACATAGTTACCTCAATTTTTTCGCCGCCCTCATGAATGTGACTCAATGAAGACAGATTATCATATTTAATTTTGACACGATCCTGGCTCAGTCCGGTGGTATTTGAAGGTGCTCAAATACGTCAGCCTCATGTCAGTAGATTTACTGGCTCGTAAAAGAACTCCTGCGGGACTAAATTCCAGCACCTCGGCGTCTCCAAAAACCGAAAAAGAGTAGTTAGTGGGACGTAAAGCAAATATCATTATTAATTTTGACACAGTATATTCATCCTCTTTTTAAATTTTAATACACTGCATGTTTAGACTAAGAGGTTCACAACCTCGCTATAATCACTGATTGTTTTAATTCCATCATGTGTCATTTGTTTTTCATTCTTTTCTTCATTGTGTTTTAACATATTTTAACATATCAATTATGTAAATTTTAACCTTTTGTCACTGAAGATGACTCAAATGAGCTGAAACATGTATGACCAATATTACTCCATCTAAAGCTGGAGATGTGTGGAAGTATTGAATAAGACAACATATTAAATTTCCTTTGTAAAGTTGGTCATAAGTTGCATATTTATGGGTTAACAAATATGGTGCTACCAATTTTAGATATTTAGAACATTGACCAAAATTTGACATCTTCGTCAAAAGTACCTGATCAGTGTGGTCATTAGCTTTAGCACAATCAACAGTAAGATATAATCAGATATACCCGGACACAATTGGTCAGATTTTATCATTGGTATTCCTGAATCTTGCAATCATGACCTAAAATTAATGAACACCACTGGCAGCTACCGCGGCAACCACGTTTCTTCCCATCTTCTCACAACAGTGTTGCCAACAAAGAAACAAACCTTCATAGGACAAGTTTGTTCAATGAGCTATGTATCATGGGCCAACTCGTCTTAGAGGTAGAAAGCTCATAACTTTGTCGAGGATAAGATCTTCTTAGCGGGATTTTTAACAGCAAGACCATAGATATTAATTGTATTAATTATGACTTCATCCAAGACCTCAACGGTGGTTTTTTTTTTTAAATATGAACTTTTAAAGTGCTTCCTCAACATTAAGGATAAACTATCGGGTGTGTTGGCCATGCGGTTAGGGCCGCGCAACTGTGAGCTTGCATCCGGAAAATAGTGGGATCGAGCCCCACTGTCAGCTGCCCTGAAGATGGTTTTCCATGGTTTCCCATTTTCACACCAGGCAAATGCTGGGGCTGTACCTTAATTAACGCCACGGCAGATTCCTTCCCACTCTTATCCCATAGTCCCCATAAGACCTATCTGTGTTGGTGTGACGTGAAGCAAATTGTACAAGGATAAACTAACAGCAATTAATGTAGTTTAGACAAGCATTAGGCCTATAAAGGAAACTTTTTAGTTTGTGTATGTGGTTGTTTTTCACGTTTTTAATGTCTTCACCTACTTTGTTGGAGGAAAATTGTGGTGGGTTAATTATGGTTAGTTGTTGTGCGCGACATATAGTAATAAGTCTAGGATAGAATCTACATAAAATAATAAAGTCAATTAAGTAGATTTTTTTAGACACAGTGCCTCTAAAAAATACACCCCAAATGCATGGATACGTCATGCTTAACCATTTCAAAGAGGGTCGATTACAGTATCAGCAGAGTACAGGGATAATGCTGGGAACCCAAAGGACTCCATGGTAGGTTCAGAGTGATGATAAACAATAGGGAACCATGAAAAAGAAGGAAAAAGGGAACAGACGAATTTTCAACAAACTATCAACAACATCTATTTAGAATCTGAGAAGTATAACAATTCTTTTTAGAACAAGTACCTTGAAAAAAAAAGTGTTTGGTAAGATATGAAATTTGACAACAGAGATCATACGATTAAGAAATTCGACCAAAATAAATTTATATTAAGGACAAGTTACATATCCATCCAGCGGAAATGCCCAATAAAAGAGAATTTTACCCTAAGAAAACATATTAGGAAGGAAAAGGAGAGATCGGGAGAGATAGGTTGAATCCTGCATCTGAAGTTTATTACTGTAGAAACGAAAAGGAACCACTAGAACCCAGTTCATCGGTTTCAGTTAGGTGAATTTAAATAGAACATAAGTCATTGACCACATCTTCATGCACAATATGTCCGACAAAGAAAATTGTTGAATAAACAGATGTTAGATCTCACAATGAAAGAGGGAACACAATGCATGAAAAAGACAGAGATTGAGACCTAGTCCAAGCCTGAAGGGCGAAACGGGAGTCAAACTCCCTTGTTTTCAATGCTTAAATAAACATACGTTTTTATTTAGCTCAGCCAGTCCTCACACAGTGATGAATTCCAGAAGGATGGAAAAGAGTAGGTGTGAAAACACGCACTTCAACTGGAGTCCCTCCACACCAGACCACTGTAGAAGCTGGACTGATTTCTTGAGTAAACAGCACAAGTACTGTATTTACAGGAGGATAGAAGGAATGTCCTCGAAGGAAAGGAAGCATAGAGGAGCTTCGAGAAAGTTTGCTGACGTCATAAGTGACATGGTCGAAGAGCCGATGCACGTAGAACATGCTTAGTATGAAGGTGGAAAGTGAAGATGGCGGGTGCACGAGGCTGATGAGCAGAACAGTTTCTTCAAATTTTTTTATTAGAGGGGGCATGTTACAACTTTCTTCATTATGCCCATTCAGAGAGCGCATTTGAACTTGTTCATTGGCGTAATTGTTTTCGCCTCCTTATCCTTCCAAGAATCTCTTCATGAATTCACTCTGTTGCATCTTGCGTTTTGTGGACCACTTCCTATCAGTTTTCTTTTTAGGTTTCTCCATGAATTTGTGCATGGCTACTGTTGTACTAAAGGCTCCACGATTATGTTTTTAACTATTTTTGTTTTTATTGTAATTTAAGTTAATGTAACTTAGAATGTGAGGAATTTGGTTTATGTCGAATTAGCTGATGAAGAGTGTGGCCATCTCTCAAAACATGTATGAATAATAATTGTGTAAACTAACAAGTTTATAATAAATATTCACAGGGCAGATCCAACAATTATCTATGGCATTTTTGCATGAGCTTAGTCAATACGGACCAATCTAGGACCAAAAATGGTCAAATTTGTTGATTTTGTGATGACATTAAGACGTTTCAAATTCGTAATCAGGTGCATTATGTTCATAAAATATCAAAGCCATCTTGATAACAGTGCTGATGGTGGTACTTATTATAATTAATCACATACAGTCGTATCAGCATACTAAATTTTATTTCAGAACCGATTTTTTACATCATTACGTTTTACATGTGTTTTATGCATACCCTTACACTTTTTCTTTTTCTTATTTTACAGTTGATCTCAAGAGGGCTCTATTTTAACTATTGTAAAACTCAATGTGACAACACATTAATCTAAATTAAAATGTTTAAAAATATTTCAACACTGATGGTGGACCTTAGAGTCTGAAAACCGGTTCTGAAATAAAATTTAGTGTGCTGATACGACTGTATATGATTAATTATAATAATATGCATTTTGTTCGATGACTGGATGACTAGGGAAGAAAGAAAGAAAATCAATCGCCTTGTACCAGTTCGGGACTTGTTCACAAAATTTGAGAATAATTGTAATAATAGTAATGTTATTCGCTTTCGTCCCACTAACTACGTTTATGGTGTTCAGAGATGCCGGAATTCAGTACCGCAGGAGTTCTTTTTCGTACTAGTGATTCTACCGACACGAGGCTCTCATATTTCAGCACCTTCAAATAACACCGGACTGAGCCAGGATCAAACCTGCCAAGTTGGTGTCAGTAGGTCAGTGCCTCAACCGTCTGAGCCACTCAGCCCGGCATGAATAATTGTAAAAAGTGTTACTCTCTTGGACAGAAACTAGAAGCTTTCAAAGGAAGATGCAGGTTTAGGCAATACATTCCTTCTAAACAAAACATATACAGCATAAAAAAATATGCTCTTGTGGATGCAAAAGTTTTGTACTCTTATAATCTAGTGATCTGTGCTGCAAAACAACCTGAAGATGTTTATAACATCAGTAATAAATCAACGGACATAGGCTGGTAGAACCTATTAGTGGATCAGGGCGTAATATTATGGCGGACAACTGGTTTTCAGTCGTCAACCTGGTTTTTGAGCTCCAGAAGAAAAGGCTGTTGTCATACATAGGCACCCTGGAAAAAAAAAAAAGAAAAAAAATGAAAAAAGAAGAAGCAACTTCCTGCTGAATTTGTATCTACTAAAAACAGGCCAGAAAGATCAAGCTTGTTTGGCTTCAGGGAAGAAGTGACTATTGTTTCTTATGTACCCAACAAGTATAAGAATGTGGTTATCGTCTTTGCATTATGATGCCATAGATTTGACGAAAGGTCCACAGGTAAAAGCAGAAATTGTGACATTTTACAATGGAACAAAATCAAGAGTTGATGTTGTGGATAAAATGTAGCATGCGCATCACTGCAGTGGCTATTGGTAGTTTTTTATGCAGTGCTAAATATCTGAGGATTAAATTGTCAAGTAATCTATATGGCAAAAAGAATTAAATGAAAACTCTCAGAATCTTCCGTAAGAGGTTAATCAGCTGAACTGGTAAGCGAACATCTTCAGAGGTGGAGACGAACTATGCAGGGGTCGTGTAAACCAGTAGAAGAGAATTCTACGGAAGGAAACAAGAAAGCAGAACCGAGAAAACATAAGTGATATCATACATGCCAGAATCAGTCGTGACAGACAAGGTTGACAACGTACACATGCGTAAAATACACCGTTCAAAAAAATGAGGAGAACATGTTTTGTAATGTCTGGTATGTGAACATTAATTTGGTAGATGGAGTTCATGATCGTACAGCATACCTTGAGATATTAGCTACTCAGGGTATGTCAAATTGAAGTTATACTACATCTGTAGGCATAGCCATGCATCAAACTGTCACGTGACCCCTCAAAACAAAGTGAATAGCGGTGCGTCTGTGTGTCGTTGTGAGGTACACAGACTACTGTGGTCGTTTGAGCACATTGTATGTAAACGAGCACATCCCACGAGACATCTTAACGAGGTTCAAGTCACAGGGGTTGTCACTTTGATCCAGGAAGGATGGACTTTTTGTCGTGTTGCTGTGGATCTCAATGTCTCTCCGTCAGTTATTTAACGCTTGTGGAATCGCTGCAGTGAGACAGGCTAGTTCACAAGGAGGGTTGGACAAGGTCGTGGACGCATGACAGCCCCACAGGATGACCGATATCAGACCATCTATGCATTGCGGCGTCGTTGAACAACTTCCAGAGAACTGCAACAAGACCTCAGGAGGGTCACTGGAGTCACCCTGTCTGACCAGACAGTAAGGAACAGGTTAAGAGAAGTGTCCTTACAACCCAGACGTCCTGTTCGAGTGGCCCATTTAATGCAGCAACATCGCACAGCTTGCCTTCTGTTCGCCCGTACCCACGTCAACTGGCAACTTCAACATTGGAGACCTGTGTTGTTCACAGACGAGTCCAGATTTCCCCTGGCACAGCATGATGGGCGTCAACGTGTATGCAGATGCCGTGACGAGCAGTACATGCCAAATGTTGTCCAGGAAGGCAACCAATTTGGACAAGGTTCTGCGATATTGTGTGGTGGCATCAGTGTTGATGGCCGTATGGATCTTGTCATCGTCCGTGGTAATCTTACCGCTGCGGAGTACATCGAGCAGATACTGCTGCTGGAATGTGTTGGTTGCTGCATACAGTGTTGCCCTTGAATTCGTAGTCATGCTTGGCAATCCCAGGGCTTGTGTAGCGCGCATCACCAGAGCTGTCTTGCGAGAACTGGACATTCAGGAGATGGAATGGCCAGCAGTGAGTCCCGACCTTAATTCCATCGAGGATGTGTGGGATAGACTTGACAGAAGTGTTCTTAGGTGTCCTGTTCCACCACAGACTCTCCAAGACCTCGAAGAGGCTGACATTGAAGAATGGGACCTGATACTGCAACGTGACCTCCGTTGACTTACACAGAGCATGCCCTGTAGGTGCCAAGCTGTGATAAATGCTCATGGAGGACATACACAGTACTGAAGCTCTCCAATTGTGAAGAAAATTCCACCCTGGAGGACTGTTCTCACTTTTTCGCCCCTATTTGGACATTTCCGTTTGTGTTCTGACAATGAACGCGAATCCATCGATGTTCTTTTGTATACTTCAACAGTAAAGAATAAAGGTTTAGTTGGTAATATACCTGGATGTTAGGTATTGGTTTGTGGAGCATGGCATACGTTCAAAAACATGTTCCCCTAATTTTTTTGGACTGTGTACCATAAATATATGTGCCTGGAGCACGCTGAAATAATCTGTACACACTTGTGCGAAGTGAGTGATGGCTAGTGAACATGACAAGAAGAAATGTAGAGAGATAAATTTCACTAATTGCATTCTCTTCTGACACATGTATTTGTATGAATTATGGAGTCTGTTATATTGTAGGCTTAGTGCTGTGTGCATGCGTGCATGTGCATTTTCATGTAAACCGATTATTTACCTAAAGTTGTTAATGTAATCCTTGTAAAATGTGTATGTTGTGACACTCGTTGTAGTTATGAAAGTGAACTTGTATTTCCTAACAAGGGAACTATCCATGCGTTCCTCCATATACCATCAAAAAAGTAGTTAGTGGGACGTAAAAACAGTAACATCATTATTATTATTATTATTATTATTATTATTATTATTATTATTATTATTATTATTATTATTATCATCATCCATACGTCCATATCAGAACTGTCAATGCAGTTCCGCTGAGAGGATGAAGAGACCATAAAATAGTGATGTGCAAAAATTTAACTGCCATTTTGAACTGGAAGATGTTGAAATCGTGACGCAAAATCTGTGTGACATTGGAGCTACGGGACAACCCTTGCACCTTGCTGGCTGGCATGGCGCACAGTGGAGAGGAGTTGCAGTTGTGCTGGAGAGAGATAGAACGGACTGACATGTTACTGTGCGCCAAGGTCACTTTATTGTTAAGGAACAAATGTGGATCATAAATGAGGTGCTTTAATCCATCATACCTGCCAACCCTTCCGATTTACCCGGAAACTTTCCGTTTTTTAACTCGTCTTCTGATTTTCCGATTTATTTTTAAATCTTCCTATTTTTGACCAATATAACCTCCAGTACGATCAGTACTCTTCCTTTAGGATAAAGGATAAATTCTTATGTGCTTGTGTAATTTACCCAACCTCATTTTCAAGCGTATTAATTTGATGCTTTATTTCGCGAGTGTATCGTCCGTCGCCTTAGTGTATCGTGTTTCCTGCTTGCTACAGCGGCATGTGTGCTTTACGGCTGGGGACTGGGGACGGCAATCGTCCTACAATCAAGAGAGGCTAGTGCGCGCTAGCGACTCAGTCAATCGGGACAAAAGAATTAGTTTTTAGTGTGTGGTTCGCGCACTATTAATATCATTTCTGTGCGCCATTTCGTTGGAGTTGTAGGCCACATGTTTTTTCTACTGGTTCTGTGCTTTTCCCCGTGTCGAAGACGTATATTAATAATGTATGCGACATACCGATCTGTTTTGTATGTGGTAGTTTCACGTATTTCAGTGCATTTTTGTTCATCTTACTTCATAATTTTAATGAGTTCAATGAATTTCAGGGAGTTGTCGGCGACAGTTTCTGCTATTTTCTTGTCACGTTATGGCCAAAAAAACTTAACAAACGTTATCTCCAAGTGTTCAGAGATACCTGTAAAATGAAATTTCCGTTCATTTTACAGTCTAATAAAGGAAACTGTTATGCGTTTTGTTGCATGTGTCAGTGTGATATAAATACAGTGGAACCTAGATATCTCGAATCACCTCGGGAGATAAATTTTATTTCGAGTTATTGAAATTTCGAGATACAGATAATGTATAGCACATAATTGAATCATATGTATCTACAGTCTTTTACTGAATACATTATTTTTAACAGTACTAACAAAAATACGAAGCAACTCTATTTTACGGCATCACTTTAATTATAACACTTATTATAGTAACTTTTTAGAAGAGAGGATACAGTACATACAGTAGTGAAACAAGAAATATAGCTTTGTTAACACCTTTGGGAAAAAATCTGTTAATCTCTTCTGTTTGTTGCGGGTAACCTGGCCGTGCGGTTAGGGGCGCACAGCTGTGAGCTTGCATTCAGGAGATAGTGGGTTCGAACCCCACTGTCAGCAGTCCTAAAGATGGTTTTCCGTGGTTACCCATTTTCACACCAGACAAATGCTGGGGCTGTACCTTAATTAAGGCTATGGCCAATTTCCTCCCACTCCTAGCCCTTTCCTGTCCCATCGTCGCCATAAGAACTATCTGTGTCAATACGACATAAAGCCAATTGTTAAAAAAATTAATAAGACACCCTGATCCATTTGCTGAGTTACGCTAGAAGTATTCAGAGGGAACCTTGCAAGCTTAACGTTAGAAAGCTGTATTTACTGTGTGTGTGTTTTTGTTTATTTCTTGCTTTATTTATTTAGTTGATTAGTTAACATAACAGGTCATGAGTCCTACTTATAATGTTTATGACAGTGTTGTTACTTAAGAAACAAATTGACAAGAGGGTCTACGTTTTCAATACAATATATCAAGTAAATATTATTACATTAGTCTTGGGACTAGTTTCAACCACTTAGTGGCTATCTTCAGCCAAAGGAGTGTTTCCATGGCCCGCCTGCTTCCTCTAGCATGTCAGTGTTTTGTTCTTCATCAGACATTAGATCTACTGTATCTTTCATCTAGAGATTTACTTAATTGCCGGAGGTCCTAACTTAACTTAAAGACATCATATTTGACAAGAAGATCACAACCATAATTTTTGTTGTTATATGTATTTTAATGATTATAATTATTCCTACAACATTGTCTTTATCTTACATACATATGTTTTAGTTACCACATGATCTGTTTAATTTTTCCGCAGAAATGAATCCACTTTTTTTTTTTTTAATGTCAATCTCTCTTTAGAAAGTTTCCCTCCTGTACATCTTTCCTCTTTCAGAGATAATGTTTTTCTAGGTAGTGCTCAAAAAATTAGCCTTGTTTCATCACCATTAGGGTATGTTTCATGGTTCATAGCCTTTAACTAGAGGGCCAGTTTTTGAAGTCCAGTCTGCCAATGCTTCCTCAGCAATGTCTCCAGCCTCTCCGCAGACCTCCTTCGACACTATCTGATGTTTGTCTTTTAAAACTTTCCAACCACCCACGGGAAATGGTGAAACTTTCCTTTCAGAGTTTTTCTGTAACTTCTCTTGGATGCTGTTGTAGCATTGCCCCTCATATGGGCAAATTTCTTGCTCTTGCACTAGCAAACCATTCCTAAACAATTTTATTTCCTCATTCCCAGTTACTCTGAGCTTTTGTTTCACTACTCCATTTCCCCGTAACCATTCTTCATTTAATTCCGCCTTTTTCTTTAGAATGTCGTAGACTTTTGTTTTCCCAATCTTATACTTTGCTACGATCTGCTTAACAGAGAATTTGTCTCATAAGTTAAGAACTTCATGTCTTATCTGTATTGACATTTATCAGGAGAATTTGAATTTCACATCTGGTGTTTTAAGTATCATCTATTTTGTCATTATATATTTTAGTGTGTGTTTTATGTTTCGTGATAATGTATATGGTAAGGGATTTTAATGATTGTACGTACATTGTATAACTTGCCGATGTTAGAATTGTAAGGCTGAGGATGACCCCTGGTTGGGTTAAAATAGTGAAATGATCTAAAATCTCTTTGTCATTTTACTTATAGTGTATTGAAAGGTGATAAACCTCATACCTATTCTCCAGACAATTTGTCTTTCTCACTAGCTACTAAAACCTTAATTTTTTTTTGTTCAGTTTTAAAACCACACATTTCTTTCCTTCCATCACTTTTAAAATTACACTGTAACTATAGCAGAAAGTTCCGTGATTGCTAACTGTAAGCGCTCTAAATCTGTGACCTTTATAGAAAAACAGCACTGCTCTGTTAAGCAAGTAGTGTCCCCACCTTCGCAAATTCCTGTGTTCTGTTAGTCAGCAACTTTTTTTTTTTTTTGCTAGTAGCTTTACGTCGCACCGACACAGATAGGTCTTACGGCGACGATGGGACAGGGAAGGGCTAGGAGTGGGAAGGAAGCGGCCGTGGCCTTAATTAAGGTACAGACCCAGCATTTGCCTGGTGTGAAAATGGGAAACCACGGAAAACCATTTTCAGGGCTGCCGACAGTGGGGTTCGAACCTACTATCTCCCAAATACTGGATACTGGCCACAATTAAGCGACTGCAGCTATCGAGCTCGGTGAACAACTCATTAAGGGGACACTCGCATGGTGACAAAATTAGGTAAGGAATAAAGGAGGACCCTAAGTTTCCCGCCTCAAGTTTGTCCTTTCGCATTCCTACAGCAGAGGATGTCCAAACCACATGGAATATCCCTGTCATGGTCTACAGATAGAGTGCTTGCCTCACAACCAGATGGTCCAGGTTCTGTTTCTGGTCAAATGCTATCTCAGCCATCTTAGATCCATTCGGAATACACGTATACTGAAAAGGGTTAGGAAGGAAATTGATTTACTTTTTCCTTTATAGTGGCAAAATTTCCCTTCAGACAGGTTCCGCTAAATACAAGTACATACATAACTAAATAAACTTCAGCTCATTATACGAAATTTTAACTCAGCATTTAGTACATATGAGAATATAGTACACAGACAATGCATCCGACCGATTATAAATTAAGACGTAATTCTTCATAACAACGTTTAAAATCTTCAAGATATTTATATCACCTGCAATATTATACAATCATCTGGAGAAGAAAATACTGGAATGAATTAAAAACAGTTATAAGTTTCAACATTAAATAGTAGCACTCCATAATACTTGTGTACTTATCATACCAACAACAAACATGTAACAAGTTAGAGTAGAAAGAGGACCCATTTTATTTTGTTTTTACTACTTCATTCATTCTTTAAATGGCCTGTTATATCGGGTCAACTTTTTATGTACATATAATTTTTTAAAACATTGTAATATCTCAATATCACAAATGTAAATAGTAATAACTTCACAAATATCAGTATACATAAGTAATGTAAAAATTTTAATTGATGTTCATTAGATCAACGAAATAATGAGGTGACATGCCTCTCACAACATGTAACTTTTAAAGAGGAAAGGACCCATTTTATTATTCTTACTATTTGAACATTTTAACTTGTTTTTAATCATTTGTCAAATTGGGTCAGTTTTCATGCATATGCAACGCTTTGTAATGTGATGTTTTTGAAACTAGTTTGATATATGACAGCTGAGGATGACCCCATAGGGGTCGAAACCGGTACTGGATTTACTGTAATCAATACTAAATAAACATTGTATTGATAAGGTGGAGGCTTCCATATCATTTTTATATCATACCAATTATGTAAGTTTTAAGTATCATACCATTCCAGGGTTAAAACCATAAGACCGTTTGGGTTCGCATTAAAATAATGCAATGCAGTTTCATTGGCAATGACAATATTGTTCGGTGCCTACGGATTTATTATATGAGCCACGTTTTTCGTCAACTGTCGGCATCGCCAGTGTTCGCGGATTCTGTTTTTCTGCACACTGCCTGTTGCGTGATATTACGGCGTTCCTTAAAAGGTTGAATACAAAAGAATTCCGAATTCAACCTAATAATCATGAACCGCACTGTAGACCCACCGAAGTTAATGTAAATGCGGAAAGCTACGGTACCCCTCCACGTTCCGGAACACGCGTTCTGTTATGACGCGGATAAATTTCAAGTTGAAATTACTCTGTAACATACTGTTGTTTTAAAATGTAAAGGCAGTTTCGAATTAAAAGTCTGAATTTTGGTAATGGGGCCGACATTGTACTTTGAATTAAGAATTTCGAATTAAAAACAATTTAAATAACACGCAATACTGTATCTCACGTTTCCGGCAACGAAAATTTTAACATGTAACAAGACCTTCATCGAATTAGGCGGGATTTTGAATTAACCAATTTCGAATTATCGAGGTTCTACTGTATTTGTATTGAGGAGGGATAAAGAACATAATCTTGTTTCATTCATTAATTTTAAGGAGGTGAACTACCCGCATAAATTTCAATATTGTTGCCTAAAATGCTAAATTTGATCAGAAAAACCTGAAAATAATATATAATGCATACCAATACATAAATGAGATGGTTTTTGCACTTCTTAAAAAATTAATCCAAACAGACTTTCAACGTATTAGGTCATGTTACGTACATGTAGTACGTGTTGAAGAGATGTTATGTACAGAACAAAAATGGCCAACCGGACACCAGTGGGATCCGAACCTACAACCTTTGTTCTGTACATAACATCTTTTCAACACGTACTACATGTACGTAACACGACCTAATACGTTGAAAGTCTGTTTCGATTACAATGCGATCGTGAAAATTCAATATTCATTGACATGCCCCACAACGGGCGACTTAAACGCACTCTACAGTGTGCTAGCAGCAGTGTCAGACCTGTAGCTCAGATCCTTTCAAACAGAACAAAGATGGCCTAGGCCACCATAGCTCAATTGGTAGAGTAACCGACGCGAAATCGGGAGGTTGTGGGTTCAGATCCCACTGGTGTCCGGTTGGCCATTTTTGTTCTGTACATACATCTCTTCAACACGCACTACATGTGCGTAACACGACCTAATACGTTGAAAGTCTGTTTCGATTACAATGCGGTCGTGAAAATTCAATATTCATCAAAAAATTAAATTTGGAGGGTAAATTTCTAAATTCTATAAGTCATATTCTCAAACAGAAATGTTTATCTCCTAGCACAGACACACAATTTTGTACTTCATCTCATCTGAATATTCAAGATTATGTTACACACTGGAAATACAACATGCTGTTCTTGATAGAATGTAGTGTGGGTCTATCTCTTCTTCTCCTTCCTTCAGTCTTAGTCCCCATCATCCACTTTGGTATCTTTCCTTCTTCTGCCCTCTTATGTCCAGACCATCTCAGTTTCTTTTTCTCCATTCTATCCAAACTCTCTTCAACTCCAGTTTCCTTTCTGACATCCTCATTTTGTACCCTGTTCTTTCTTGTCTTTCCTGTCATACTTTTCAGAAATTTCATCTCTGTACCTGGGATTTCACTCTCCTGTCTTTTCATCAGCATCTACATCTCTGCTGTATATGTCAGTATTGGAAAATGATATCAAATACATCACCTTGTAACACATCCTTAGTACTTCATTCTCCCAGATCAAGTTACTCGCATTCTGGTAAAATACCTTTGTTGTATCCTTTTACTAATGTACATGTCCCATCCTGTGTCACTTTGCTTCCCATGTACTTGAAGCTTTCCACAATTCCAAGGTTTTATCCCACAATTTTTATAGCACCTTTCCATTCTCTTTCTCCTCTAGTCAATACAATTGTCTTGCTTTTTTTCCACATTCAGTTTTCATTCCATAATTATATTCCGAATTAGTATGTCCAGTTGCCCTTGTACTTCCTCCTAATTTGCTCCTCTCCCCACAATGCCATCTGTAAATAATATCACCTTCATCTCCGTATTCTCATTTTTCACCTTTGTCTCCTTTACAGTTTTATGTATTACCATTAGGAACAACAGTTGCGACTACACATTTCCCTGGTTTTGTCCAGTTGCATTTCAAAGCGATGGGGCCTAGATAATAATGCAACAAACCTTGTAGATTGTTTGGATGTATTCAATCATTCTGTTTCTTGACTTTCCAAACCTTTGATCTGGGGACCCTATTGTATGCCTTTTCCAAATCCAGGATTGTCATCACCATTTCTCTTCCACATTTGTATTGCTTTTCCATCAGCTCTCTTATATTGAAGATTGGGTCTAGTGTTGATTTGCCATTTATAAAGCCATACGTTGCTTCTTTTTTGATTGTCCTTCTTCCTTCCTTCCTTCCTTCCTTCCTTCCTTCCTTCCTTCCTTCCTTCCTTCCTTCCTTCCTTCCTTCCTTCCTTCCTTCCTTCCTTCCTTCCTTCCTTCCTTCTCCTTTCTAGTATCCTCCAAATATTTTTTCTCCTTGTGATAGAGCTAAATTTGAACAGAGAAACCAAAAATAGTACGTGATGGTCTCCGATACATCAACTAAGAGGGATTTTGTACATTTCCCAAAAGAATCAAAATTTGGAATGTCATAACATTCACATGTAAATACGTACTTTTCTCGAACAGGAGTTAGTTATTTAATTATTTTTTTAATAGCATAATTTTACAAGTAGTCTCATTTGAACATTCAACGTGATGTTATTCACTGGAAGTACAAACATGCATGGTCACAGACCTTTTCATACTCCTTTGTCCAACCATTATTACTGCTCCTCAACTGTGTTCCATTCCAGGTAGCATGCATGTTTCAAGATATGCTTTTCAATTTAATGCTTGTTAATTTTGAATAGCTCATAATTGTTGTGTATTTAGTTTGAACTCTTAATGACATTTTAATCATTTTTAATTACTTGGTTACGGTCATCTGAAACTGGAAATAAAGATAAATAATGAAAATATCATTGACCTTCTGATGTTATTTCAACCTTTAACACATTGATCACAGGGATATTTGGATATTTTGTAATGTCAACTGCTGTATACTGAGTATTTTAGCCATACTTTTAGGTTTTATAACTTCCACAACTTTTGTACTAAATGAATTATTATTTTTGTATCCAAAAGTATAATTTCATATTTCAACAGTGAACTGGTTTGTTAATGTATTTATTACATTTTTCAGCTTTTTTTTCCTTCATGTATTTCATGTCGTGTATTCAGTTACTAGCTAGCTGCAGTACAAAATATACTTCATTGACTGATTTCTGTTTATATTATGCTATTATCAAGATTGGGTATATATCTTTGATGGTTTTTAAGAGTAGTTTTTACCACAAATCTGTGGTAGAAACTACATTTAAAACCAATCATTATGAGTACAGTAAATACCACATCATCTCTGCGACAACCATTAAAATGAAAATTATCTGAATTATTGATGTACGGAGGGAATGTTAACCATCGTTGTTTTTGGATACTGAATTACAGTTTGAGGGCTTCTAGCATGCTGTCGCCTAGAGAAGCAAGATACTGTGATGCACAAATAGGAACAAGTTGGAATACAAAACATACGGAACAAGTGCCAGCTACTCTTCAGAACAAATGTTTGTATTCTATCCAGCAATGGTCAGTTTTCCCTTCCAGCAGCAGTATATTAACTGTAATGCAATCATTCATGTTTAACAGAGGAGACATGGAAGTAATTACAGCATGCAATGATTTGTTAAGAAAACCAACCCCAAGGGCTCAGCATGTTGAATGGGTTAAATTTAGAGGAAACTTCCATAAATGACAAGGAAATTGAAATAAAAGTGCATACTGAAGTTCTTCATTCATATGCAGTGAACAAACATTGAAATTATGGTGGAAGAGTTGGTAGTTCTTCAGAAAGCATACAGTGTTACTAAGATGACATTAACCCCTCAAGCATGACATTGTAAAACTGCATGCTGCACCCACAGCGTGCTTTATATCTAGCCTACTCCCAATGCTGAGCACAGTGTCTAATGAATTTCGCTATAATTTTCAAACAGGTGGACAAAAAATTATCAAAGAAGCACACACTAACAATAACATATTAACTATAATATAAACATATGCTAACCTGGTTGTCCCTGGACAGCAGGACATCAATACTGACACTTTGTGTGATAGATTTCAAAGCACAGGTCCACACAAAGGCCTGGTTGTCCTGGGCAATTTCTGCAGTGGTACTTGGTGTCCTTTCTCTGTACCTTCTTTGTGCACAATACACATTTCTTCCTCCCAATGGATCTGTATGTAGTTCCATGGTTTTCAGCCGGAAAATATTGTCCCGTAAGTTGAGTCGCGCCTTAGTCCACATCAGATGGTCCACCTGATTTTTTTCACAAGATTCCTGCCCAAGTACGGTATTTGGCAATCATTTGGTCTACCAATGTTATCCTGAATTGCAAGTGTGTACTCTTGAATCCTGCTTTACGATACGTAATATAGCCATTGAAAGCGAAGTGGTGTTCCTTCAGCTGGGTCTATTTTATTTTCACACGTACAGTTACAATCGAAAGGTATTGGCGGGTTTATGATATCACAGTCACCCCATGTGTTCGCATTTCTTGGTGTATTATCACGAATTACATCGTCAGTATCACTATTTTCGCTGGAGGTTATCGCGAACTCATCCTCTAAATCGCTGTCACACTGTGAATTACTTTCACTGCCACTATTAACCAGTAAATTAATTATTTCCAATTATTACTAATTAGTAACAAATCAGTCCACTTGGACCTGCCATGTTTACAAACAAACTCGCGGTCCTTTAGCGCGAAACACATGTGCAGAGCTCTATGAACTGATGAGATATGCAACATCTCTCGGGAATAATTATTAGCTCTGAGTGTAGCTAATAGCTGCCTTTTCCTGCCTTCATACGATGAAGCAGATAACTGTTAAGAAATCCACGTAGTGGGCGTTTCAAATGTCATGGCGCACCATTGCGCCGTACACACTGTGACCGTACCAAACCAGTGGGCGCACCATTGCGCCGCACACGCTAGGGGGGTTAAACATACTAGATCCATTGTATGATTATGAATCAGGCACTGTCAAATATTGGAAAAGTAGTCAGAACTTTTAAGTATCTATTTATTCTATGCAATAGAAATTGAGGGAAGTGCAATCTGTCAGGCAGCTGAATAGATGAGCACATTATTTGAATACAGAAACGATCAAGAATTTGCTATCACATTACAAAATTGTTTTGTAGACCCAGTTTCTTCCTCCTTTTTGAAGAGACTCACTTGTTCACTAATTTTACTGAAGTATTGATGGACCTAGCTGCTTGATACTGTATCTCTCAAGAAAAGATTCTTCATTTGCCAAATTTTTATTTTCAAATAGTCCCCTTGATAATAATTACATGACTGAGTGAGTTGGTCGTGCAACTGTGAGCTTGCATTCGATATATAGTGGGTTTGATTCCCACCATCAGCAGCCCTGAAGATGGTTTTCAGTGGTTTCCCATTTTCACCAAGCAAGTGCTTGGTCTGAACCTTAAATAAGGCCACGGCCACTAATTACCAAATCCTACCCCTTTCCTATCCTTCCGTCACTGAAAACCTTTGATGAGTTAGTGTAACATTAAACAAGTAGTAAAAAATATAATTACGTGAAAATTCAGGGCTACATTTGTACTATAAAATATTCTGTGCCTTACAATTTAGATCATTGTATGCTTACCATGGTAGGTATATCTGTTGGGTAAGAACAACTCTGATCTAAACATATTTAGTCTAATATGCATAATTCCACAATCCCTCTTATATTGTTTAATCTTTTACCTGTATATAAAAAAAAAGTGCCTTATAGCTGTGATTATGCAAGTTGTTATTGAATTGGTCTTAAAATGTACTAGCATTGATTTTCTTTCTTATAACCTGTAGTACAGTTCATGTGTATTTTTACTTACAGACAAAGACGCTGTGGAGAAACGTTTATTCGTGCTGCAGCAGCAAGGCTACATTTACTCCACCTGACGTGATCAGAAGGTTTTTTATAATGGAGTTTGTAAACTTGGCTGTAGCCATTTCTGGAAAAGCAGTTATTCAATTCTTGTATAAAAACAAGTTGTGTATAGAGATAGTGCATCTGGTGGTTGGTTTGATCCTCTGTTGAGGATTTATGATGCCCATTGATATATGGGGCTGGTGGATTTTGGATTTTGAACCTTATGTATGAGACCTCTGGAAGTACCCATTATTAGTTCCTGCTTCAGTTTATCCTGACTTTACTAAATGGAAGAAGTATTATACTTCACGTAATGAGACAAGAACTCATCATAGTTGAAGTCCCTGCATACTCGCCTATGAGGGTTCGAGGAAGGGTACATAACCTGGAAAATAATTATTTTTTTAGTGGTAAAGTTCTATGAATTTTACTCCCAAAATTTCTTATTTAACTCACGTTAGCCTACCCTGTAGTTAGTCTAACACTCTTATTCTTGCAAACCAAGACTTGACTTAAATATGTACATATAATGATATACTATATGTATATGGTTACCATGATTCAGCCATGGATTGGAGACAGAAGCTCAACCCATAAAAGACTAGATGTTAAAAAAACACAAAATATTTAAAATAAAACAACCCATCTGGCCATTATGTTATTCAAATTCAAGTGTTGTTTTTGAAAATTATTCCATATTATTTGTTGGTACTCAGGACTTTGCTGGTATGTAATGGTAGGTGCTGAGAAAGTAGGAGATTGTGGTATGTTAAATATAGCTTGCCTGTATGTTAGGTCATTAGTCCAGGAGCTGGTTGAATCCTCAAATAGCACCACCGGAGGTTATGCGGTTATAAAGAAACTCCAAAACCAATGGCAGCACCATAATAAGGTGTGCTAGGCAAGATGAGGAGTGAGGTAGTTTGCCACTGCTTTCCTCCCTGGCCTGACAAATCTGTGAAAGAAATATTTTTTTCATTTTTCTTATTTAAAATATTTCAACATTGAGTCAATGAAAAGTTGTCATAATTCTGCAAGCTTCAACTCTTGTTAATACATTATGGTGAACTTGTGGAGTGATGTACAGGTTGGCATTAATCATCATGTGAAGATGAGTTCTTATATATCCTAAAATTTGCATTACAGTCATATCCTCCATATTTCATTTATTCATATATATTTATAACATTTATGCTCAAAATATTGCCTACCCTGTTGCCACAGCTCATTGCCATCTGGTGTTAAACTGATGATGATGATGATGATGATGATGATGATGATGATGCTTGTTGTTTAAAGGGGCCTAACATCTAAGGTCATCGGCCCCGATTAAGTAATTGAAATTATGAAAATAGACACTCCATCCACACTGTTTGCTGCCTGTGTAGATTAAACTCTTATGTAATCCATAAATGATTAGTAAATCAGTTTTTAACATTGTGAGTGTTGTTTACATCTTCTGCCTTCATGATTATTGCACACTTTTTTTCATATGTGACCCGTTGCGCAGAAAGGTACCCAAAGTCGGCAATGGAAATTTTACAGCAGAGCTGAACAAAAATGTCGGGGGTGTAAAATTTGCATTTCTATGTTTTGACTTCTTGCACTACCTGTGGGTTGTCTTACGCAAATGACTTAACAAACTAAGTTACACAACAGTTTGAGTCCTTGCCACTCGATGTCTTGAAAACTTTGTGCAGTTGGTAAGAAAATGACTGAAAGCTGTAATTCAGTTTTTCTAATAACACAGTTTTCTCAATAGCAACAGTCAATAATTAATATCTTCTGAAGTATTGTATGTACAAGCATGAACTCTCTTTAATATGTTCAGTACCTTATGCCAATTTTAGAACCACAAAAATCTAAAAAATTAAAAATCCGACTTTAGGTCCCTATCCACGCAACGGGTCACGTGTGCTATATTACATTTAGAAATATGGGAAAACCATCAGCCAGCATTTCAGTTCATGTATTCCCTTTGAAGGTATATTTCCTGTTGATACCTTATACTTTTTGATGAATGGCACTAAGAATTAAAATTTTCAGGGCTTTGCTAGCCTTTGTAGGGAAATCCCTTTCATAGAAACTTTGTACACCAAAGTTGCAGTGACCATTGCTTTCTAAGATTACAAGAATAAATAATATGTCTTGCGTTCAACATTGAGTTTTGTTGAAGCTACTTCAATACTTTGTCCATAAATTTCCCCCCCTGCTTTTTTATACAAATATTCTTGTGGTCTGACAATATGATAATAACAAATGTAAATCAGAATTAAATCTAAATTTTCAAGTTGTCTGAGCTTTTGCATATATAAATGGAAAGAAAATACACATCTGTTTTATTTATTTTTTTTGTCTAATAACAAAGTACAGCTGAAATCCCAGAAATTATTTTGTTAATAGGATCTGTTTAGAATTTTTCTGTCATCAGTACAAATTCATTTCTGTGACTTTAATGCAACCAAATATGTAGAATTGAGCTGAATAAGTTGATACCCTTGGATCTTTTCTACAAAATGTATTTTTTTAAAGACATGAAGTGGTGTGGTTTAATTTCAACCAACTACCAGACACATTATCCAATATTGCCAGACATGATTTGGAGAAAATAATGTAGAACTTATCGAGTCCTGTATGGTGTAAGGTGATTCCAATTTAGAATTAATTATTGTAAGGAATAAAGGTTTCTATGCGAGTTTGGTAGCAAATAGACACAGCATTTTACTCTTTCAACATTTATATAGATAAGCAAATACACACAGAATGATCTTAATCAGTTGGCTTGGTCAAATGCCACCAGAACTTGCCCAGTGCAGTTGTGAATGTACAGGGCAGATGACACGACAACAGCGGGTTCAGCAGATAGAGACAAATCCTAGCTGTGCAGTTGATATGGTTTATACTGGCAACTATATTGCTATGTCCGAATGTAATATTTACTCGTGGCTTTCAAATGCTTTTACTCATTAAATGTAATCATAAGATAATGGTAAAGGATGAAAGCTAGTATTTGATATATTTAAACAAAAATAATAGAACATAAAAATGAAACACAAAATGAAGTACTAATTACTTTTGTTTCTTAAGTGTAATTGTAACTTTAATAATAATAATAATAATAATAATAATAATAATAATAATAATAATAATAATAATAATAATAATAATAATAATAATAATGTTGTAATAACAACAACAACAACATAAACCCGTTCCTTCCTTTGTTGTGTGTAAAATTGCAACGCACAGATAAATGTCATCACCTCTGTTAATACAGTTGTTGTTGTTATTATTATTATTATTATTATTATTATTATTATTATTATTATTATTATTATTATTATTATTATTATTATTATTATTATTAAGCTAAGGTAATACCCATTTCCTGTAATCTTAAAAACAACAGATTAGGGAGAAGGTATTTTTTATCAGAATCTTTTCTTTCAATACATGCAGTTCTATCTATAATTTTATACCATATAACATAATTGAAAAAGATGCTATAGAAAGATAAATGAAGAATAAACTGTATGGAAAACTGCATTATGGTAGTAACCAAAATTTAAAACTGGTGATTAGAAATTGAACAGAGAAGGAATGGCCTGAAAAGAATATTAAAGGCATTGTTTTAAAGATATCAAACTTCTCAGACATGCTATAGCAGTCCGTCAGTTACCCTAGAAACATGACAATACCCTGCACGGTGAAGGACACCACAGTAGTCATCCTCAATCCCTTCATACCGGGTCTGACGCCTCAAGTGAATATTGGTATTAAACTGTCAGAGACACGTGCAAGTTAATTAGAATAGTGTGATTTAATGATATGCTGTAATCTATGTAGCTAATTGCTCTAGACCTCAACAAAGTTATATTGTCTTGGCTGCCGTAGGCACATTTCCATTTCTAACCAGCGGGTATCAGTTCTTTGTTTTTCTTCCATCAATTTACTTCCTCACATTCCCTTGATAATGTTGACTAATTTCGTAATTCTTCCCGTGTGCATCCACTCTTTGTTCAGTAACTTGACAGTCGTATACAACCAAGTTTATTTTCAATTTTCCTCATATCATCCTCATCCAAAGAGTGTTCTCTAACTCCCCTTGTCTCTAAACAATCTTTTAAAGGATATGCCAGCCCCATTTCTTTAGAACAGATTGAACATTTATTTTCATCTCTATTTTGTCTGCAGGCTTTATTTTTGTAGACCCTCATTAACCAGCATATTTTACCCCTCATTTCCTCTTTTTGCATTATTATCTACATTTGTCCTCCTCTCAATTACATAGCAAAATCCTTCCATTGTCCTCTTATTTTTGCACTGTGAAGTAATATATTGTTTTTCAATTTTATCAACTCTTAGAACTACATTTTTACATATCCTTTGATGTTCTATACAATCCTTTTCCCAGTAGTATCCCATTCTTACTATTTCCAGAATGTTCCATACCTCATCCACCCAGTAACCTTGATTTTTGATATTTCATTTGGTGTTGGACAGATATATTTAACATTTCACCATCTGATCCCTTGGCCAATACTTAATTATCTTTTTAACATTTTCTTCCCTTAGATTTAAATCATTGCACATCATTACTTTAGCAAACTTATTAGGGATTACATCAAGTGTGGAAACTTTTTCTTCAGCTCCCCAGATCTCTGCTCCATACAATACCCTAGCTTTAACCTTTTCACTGCTGAATTCTTTGACAAGTTGGCATGACTCCAGTGCTGAATGATTTCAGTCAACAACCTCAACATAGATTGTAACCAAAACTACAAGTACTAACCACAGAATAATATTTTGAGATTATATTTTAACTCACCAATGTGTTCATACAGTATTGAAGATAGGTTATGTTTGGAATCCAGATTTCAATTCCACACGAGGTAGAGAACGTATTGTCCATTAGAATTATGCTTAGAAATGTTAATTTCCTTTATGGACTATGTCTACTATATGCACTCACAATACCAATCACATATACACAATTAACAACAAAAGGAATAAATTAAATACACAATATTGATAAATGTAAACAGGAATGTTTCATTCGTATGTCACTGAAAGTCATTGTTTCAGCTAAATATAAAACTTACCTATACTAATAATTTCTGTGTGAGTGGACTCTTCAAAGCAGGTTATGACACAGAGAAATATCACAAAGTTAGCACATGTATCTGGACTCCCTCCTCCCAGTATTGTTGCTCACATGACAGTAATGAGTTGGGTTAGTTAGCTTTCTTCTCAGTTGGGGGCACTAAGCAGGGGAAAAAATGTCTTTCATTAGTTGAAGAATTGGGTCGGTAACTGACCCAGATAGCCTCCCTGGAGTTGATTTTTCTGGGGCTGTGGTATTTCTCCAAAATCTGTATTTTAATTTGAAGCTGGAAATCTGACAATAGGGTCCATTACCAGGTGATAGACAATAAAGTGAATACAACCTTAGAAGTGCCAAGTCCAAAGTTGGAAGGAAGCGGCCGTGGCCTTAATTAAGGTACAGCCCCAGCATTTGCCCGGTGCGAAAATGGGAAACCACGGAAAACCATCTTCAGGGCTGCCGACAGTGGGATTCTAACCCACTATCTCCCAGATGCAAGCTCACAGCCATGCAGGCACTGTGTAGTGAACTGAGGAGCATATCTGCCTTATCTATAGACCCCATTTTTCTATTATGGCCCATGGTTTCAAAATAGAGGCCCCAGTCACATCAAATATATTTTCTTGAATGGTTGTAAGCACAAATACATTCCACCCATCACACCACTTCAGAGCCATCAATTTTGTACTAGAATTCATTACTAATTTCTCTCTTCCCAACTGAGTCCTCAGTGAAGGCATGCCTTTTCTATTTTTATGCACTGTTCCACATGCATTGGTGGTTGTGTCATAAAGCAGAGAAAACAGCTGTGGTCCAGTATACCAGTAATCTACAAAGTAACTGCGCCTTTTTTCTTAAGTCATTGAGAAGGGTTGTAACAACAGCACCAAATATACCTAATATGTGAGGGTCTGTAATTTCTTTTGATGAGGCAGTATAAGTTATAAAATATAACCAATTTCACAGTCATAGAGGACAAATAGTTTGACGCTGAAATGATGACTGTTTATTTTTATGTATTGTTTTAAAGCTAGATGTCCCATAAACAAAACTAGGCTTTCTTCAATACACAGGTTGTGTGATACTTCCTGAATGTTTTCCTGAAGCAGTCGGTAATGAAAAGAATTTTGTTCAGACTGTCAGTCTTCTTGGGGTTTTCATCGTCGGTGAACTGGTCCATACTGAGTAAAATTAGGTATCTAGCATGGAACATCACGTTGAAAAACTGGGGTATGAAGAAGGGATCACTGGACCAATGTTCATGAATACAAATACGTTTGCTTCGCACCATCAGTAGTGTCACTGCTGTTAGCACAAAAATCTCATTATTATTATCAACCCATTTCATGAGCCTCGAACATTGACTCGGTGGCTTAGCATCAAAAATCTGTTGGTTTATCTGCTACCTTTGTCAACACCTCTTCATTCACAAAGAGATCAAAAGAATAAATTTCAGGGGATTCAGGGGTGAAATTATTATTTGACATACAGAGATTTGGCACTTGAAATGCGTGCACCCTTGGTGCAAACTTGTCGTCCAACCACTTGAGTAGGCCTAGGTCAATGTCATTTCTTCCCCTTTCTGGCAACAAATCACCACCATTATCACCATCACTTTCACTTCCTATCACTTTGCCAATATCCTCAATATTACTACTGCCACTATCGAAATCCACATTGGAAACAATCTCCTCTAAATGTGTAAGAATTTTCTCCAGGTACATCTTATGTTCAGTCAATCAATCAATCAATCAATCAATCAATCAATCAATCAATCAATCAATACTGATCTGCATTTAGGGCAGTCGCCCAGGTGGCAGATTCCCTATCTGTTGTTTTCCTAGCCTTTTCCTAAATGATTTCGAAGCAATTGGAAATTTATTGAACATCTCCCTTGGTAAGTTATTCCAATCACAAACTCCCCTACCTATAAATGAATATTTGCCCCAGTTTGTCCTCTTGAATTCCAACTTTATCTTCATATTGTGATCTTTCCTACTTTTATAAACGCCACTCAAACTTATTCGTCTACTAATGTCATTCCACGCCTTCTCTCCGCTGACAGCGCGGACCATACCACTTACAAGTGATAAAAATCATTGTTGTCCGTATTGAAGATACTGAATGTAGGATGCTAAATGGTTTATTTTGTCACCTATTCAATACATATAAATTTTACAGTTAGGAATTTATTATTAATTCCGCTTGAGACATGTTTCGCCCTTCATTGAGGGCCTCCTCAAGGTAAAAATCAGGTACCTGATTAGTATTTAACAAGCACAAATTAATACACATTACAATGGGAAAAATTAAGTACGAGAAACTCTTGTACAATGGTGATGGTTAAACAATATAAGTTTATAGAATAAGAAGTCGGCACCAATGCTTAAAATTACTGGGTAATTATAGCAGAGTTCAGCAGTGGTGCTCTGAAGAATAATTGATGCACTCATAGGAAATTATAAAGTTTATAAAATTATTTACAGTATAACAGTCGGGGGGGGGGAAGGGTAAAGTGCTCGGCGTCAATGTTTTTAACAAAAATTACTGCCAATGGTTGGTAACTATACAGTAAATTTACATTATTCAATTGAAAGTTGAGATTTACAGTTTATATACATATTTACAAGAGAGCAGCTTGGTGAGCAAGGATATAAAAAAAGGTATATTACCAAGTGCGTCCCGTTGCTTTAATCGTTGGAAGATGTACTTGGTAGGCACAGGAGACACAGAGAACCCAAACGCGTATAGAGGAATAGCGTTGGAATCTACATTACTGAAACTCCTAACAGGAATCCTCACCAAAAGGCTGGCAGAGAAGCTAGAACCCCTTCTACCAGAGGAACAGTTTGGTTTTAGAAAGGGAAGGTCCACGACTCTGGCAGTAGAAAACTTGTTGGAACAAATAAAACAGACGATAGAAAGACCAAAACGAAAACTATATGTGGTTTTTGTTGACTACTCAAAAGCCTTTGATATGGTCAACAGAAAGATATTAATAGATAAACTGGAGGAACTAATTGGAAGAACGAGCACAACGACCCTGATATCGAACATACTGGCAGAAAACTACATACAGATAGATGATGGAATAGACATATTTGACTGGCTGTCACAGACAAACGGCGTCCTCCAAGGCGATCCACTCAGCCCTATCCTGTTCAATGTTCTCACAAACGATGTCACCAAAGGAATGGCAGGAACAAGCACATACGTATACGCTGATGACATGGCCATTGCAGCGACAGATATAGATAAACTGCAAGTATCGCTAAACACACTATGTGAATGGGCGGAGAGAAACGACATCCAGATAAACGAAGAGAAAACGGAATTGGTAGTGTTTAGGAAAGGAGGAAGACTCACTGAAGCAGAGAACATCAAATGCAATGGCAAACTACTCAAGAGGACTAACAATTTTAAATATCTAGGTATCACAATTCAAACAACGGGAAAGAGTTTCAGTTTACATATAAGATCTAGAGCAGTGGCGGCCACTAGAGCTATGAATGAAATCAGAAACATCACACAACTATCGATTAGCACAGCTATGGACCTGTTTAGGTTAAAGATACTACCTGTTCTGATGTATGGCCTAGAATTAGTGGGAGAATACCTCACGTACAAACAGCTGGAAGAATTGGAGCGAGTAAAGACTAGATACCTGAAGAGAATTTTAGGAGTCCCGCAGAATGCAAGATCGAGGCTAGTGTATGAGCTTACCAGGGAGACCTTCCTAATAGAGGATCTGAGATGCGAGCTCATACTTCCAGCTAGTACCAGCTTCAAACAGCTTATACAAGATCTGCATGAGAAGAAAAACAACATACCGGAGGACTTCTATGCAACATCTGCTATGCAAGACAGGACCTGGATGGAAGCTAATCATGATATGCGACACGTGACGACGAGGTTGGCGATCCATGGTTTTCACCACAAGGTGTGCTGTAACAAATTATTTCACGAACCAAATAACGAATGTGTGTGTGAGTTGTGCTTGGAATTCTGTGATTGATACCATATTGTAAAATGCAGGAATAGACAGAAATCCATCGCAGCTTATAGCAAAGAAAAGTAATGTGTATATAATGTAAATGTAATGTAATGTTATTCTGCACAGCATGTACGCGTTTCCAATAATAATAATTATGTTTGTAATTTCTATTTTTTTAAATTTTATTTATTTGTCTTTAGTAGTGGCAAAGTTAGGACTCATGGTCCTCTCTTACACTTCACCACATACCTATTCTTTGCCACTTGTTTTCAAGATTTATTATTGATGCCTGAAATAGTTCCAGCTTTCTCCTTCCTAGATTTCTCTCTTGCTTCTATCGATATTTCCTTATCTAATATTGGCCCAGTGCATCCATCCAATTGTGGAAAATATTTATTATTTCAAAATAAACAAATTTGCAACGTAAGTTGAAAATAAATGCAAAAAAAAAAATATATATATATATATACCAGTATGTACATATCATTTGTCAAACTACTAAATGAAATTTAATAAAAAATAAGTTTTAATTAATTTAAATAAAGTTAACTAAAGCACACAGATGCACACACGCACGCACACGACATTGGTTTATGCATCTAAGGCCCGGTTTCATCAACATGGGTTAAATATACTCTAACCCTGGGTTTGTTAACTTAGGGTTAATATTTTAACTCATTCTTATGAGTCGCGCGTTTCACCAAGCTATTTCAGCAGAGGGTTAACTAACACCACATTAACCCTCGCAGGAAAGAGCTGCCCTACTAATCAAGGAGGCAGTGACTAAAATTTAGAGATTATGAACACACTTATTGCATGGTTCTTTTGTTCATTTCTGGTGCAGTATTTCGTTTTCTTCCTCAGGTCCATGGTAGATATTATTTTTTCGTGATCGTGATAGAAAACTGGAAGAAGTGCAGAAAAGAAATAGTGGCACCATTTTTCTGCTTTAGAAAAATCATTACTTAATTAGCCACCGAGTACCGAAGCATTATAGAATGCAAGAAAATTGACAGTATAAAATTAAAAGAAAAGGAGGATACATAGGAAAGAATAACAGGGGAATTTAATAGTATTTCCCACGTTACAGTGCGATCTACAAAACAACTAAAACAGTTCTATAAAAATTTTAGCTTCTCTGTGCCAAGGGTTGTGTTTTGAAAGTTGGCACACCTTCACAGCAATAACACACAAAAGTAAATATACAGTTTAATTTCAAAGTGCATTTCTGTATAACTACTACATAATACACAGTATAATGTTCATAAGTGTTGTCCTATTGAAGTGGTGGTGTCCAACTGCATTCCTATATGCCACTGCACTACTGTCATTATCAATATGAGGAATGATGTCATTCTCAATTCCAACATTCCTGTTCCTTCTCCTTCCTGTGAGATACTGATGCAGACTCAAGTCCTGTGGGGGAAGTTCATCTCGGGTCTCCACAGCAATATTGTGTAATGCCACTGTTGCTACTATTACAGTCAACATAGTTTCTAGTTTGGTTCGCAAGCCCAAGTTTGTTTCGATCAGCAGTGTATTCTAACCTCTCGCGAACTTCATTGACAAATTTACTTACAACGGTTTGTGACAGTCTTTCTCTTCAGAAATTGTTCCTCAGATAGATTTTCAAAGTCTTTCCTTCTTATTATAGGCCTATTTCTGTTAGTAGCACCGTTTAACAAATCTACATAAAGCAACTCTACATCAAACGCATGATTTACGGTGGCCATTTTGCTTTTAACCTGGAATAAACTGTTTAACCCAGGTGAAAGGAGGGGTTAACTTAACTCTGGTCTTAATCTAGAGTTAAAAATAACCCTCCTTGATGAAACAGAATGAATAGTCAAACTAGGAGAAAACTGTGTAACTCGGGGTTAAGGTTTAACCCACGTTGATGAAACCGGCCCTATTAGGTACTTTCTGTAGGAAGACTTAAAAGACTCTAGTGAGTTACTGCTGCAGATGTGATTTAGAACAGAGTTCCATAATCTAGTTCCCATCGCAAAAAATGATCGATTATAGGCAGCTGGCCTGCTAAAGGGAATGGCAAATGTAGTAATAGAGCGTGTATTATGCTGGTGAAAAGAGGAAAGGTATGTAAAGTTTGATAACAGATACGGGGGAGTTCTCTCAGTTAGCAGTCTGAACACCAACATGGCTACATGAAGATTTCTGAGTTCTTCAAAGTTCAGGAAGCAAAGTTGCTTGTAATAAGGTGTGACATAAGTGTCGTAGTGTAATGAAAAAAATAAATCTGATGCAGGAATTCATGGTCCTTTGTATCTTTCTAATTTGTTCTTTCATAGTATCTATTAATACAGCATAACAATAATAGAATAAAGGGAGAACTAATGTTTTTGTAAACCCATACCTGCCAACTTTACAAATCCAAAAATGAGGAGATTTTGATATGAAAATCAGGAAAAATAAGAAAAAATCAGGAGATACAATTGGTCAAAGCTGCATATTTTACATTTCTTGTGCAATACATACATTATCCTAGCAAGCTCAGTGCATCATATCGTCAAGTCCACATTTAAATTAACACATATTTCCAAAGGAGGGTGAAAAGAATTGGAAATGGGGATGAAGTTTTAAAATGAGTACCGTATATCTCAAAACTTCAGATGTAAAAATTGGTATTTGGAATCTCCTTTAAAAATAAAGAAATAACATTTTCTTGTTTTCAAAGAATCCAGTTAAGGGGGTTAAAAGAAGTGAAAATTGGGTGAATTTTTGAAATTAGTAAATCTCAAAAACTTAACATGTTATAGATGTAAAAACTGCTATTTGATATTATCTTTATAATGAAACACGAATTTTTTTGGAAAATCCACTTAAGGGGTGGGGGGTGAAAAGGACTGAAGAAGGGGTTGAATCTTTTAACCTGAATCCGCCCAGCGTGCCATATATGGCACGGCAAACTACACAGTCTTCTTGGACTCTTAGTATTGTAACCGTGCGCACTATATCCAACGCTAAAAGTTACAATTTTATTCTCAAAAAATTCAATCTTGGGCGGATCCAGGTTAATGGGGATACTTACAGTATATCTCTAAAACAGAATAAGTTACAGATGTGAAAATTGGTATTTGGTACTTCCTTTAAAAGTAAAGTAACACCTTTTTTATTGTTTTTTGGAAAATCCATTTAAGGGGGTAAAAAGAACTGAAAAGGGGTTTAATTATTTTTATGAGGATACATATATTTCAAAAGCTGAAAATGTTACACACGTGAAAATTATTATTTGAAATCTCCTTTAAAACTAAAGAAACATGATTTTTTTTTTGTTTTCCAAAAATCCACTTAGAGGGATTAAAAAAAGTGAAAATAGGGCAAATTTTTAAAATGACTACATCTCAAAATCGTAATATGTTACAGGCATAAATATTGGTGTTTAGAATCTCCTTTAAAATAAACACATACTTTTTGTTTTTGGAAAATCCACTTAAGGGGGTGGAAAGAATTAAAAAATTGGGTACATTTTTAAAATCAGTATATTTACAGTATTATATCCCAAAAACGTAACATACCGAAAAATGGTATTTGCAATCTCCTTTAAAAATAAAGAAAAACATATTTTTGTTTTCAGATAATCCACTTAAAACGAGAAAAGTGAAGGAGGAGTTGAATTATATAAATCTTTATTGCAACCAATGGTCAAATAAAAGAATAGAATACATAGCACTATTCACTACAGAGACTTTTCAGAGAGTAGGCTCTCTTTGGGCACTCCAAAGTGTGGTAACGGCCACAAAGTCTATTGCACCATCGACATACACAGTCACTATTCGGATCGTGAAAGCGGAGAGTAGCACAAGCCTTGTGGTGAAATCCGTGGACCGCTGCACGGGTCACCGCGTGTCTCAGTTCAAAACAACTTTGTTGCCAGTCAGTTGTAATCATTGCATCGGTTGTGTAGAAGTCACTCCATATTTCGGTCTTTTTAAATTTCAAATTACGCAGGAAGTCTTGGTATTCTGTCGTCGATTGCAGGGTCTTAGAAAACCGTAGGTCTTCGATGAAAAACAGTTCTCTTGTCATTTCGTAAACAAGTCTCGAAGGCGTGTATTTGGACACACAAAGGATTCGTTTAAGGAAGGTAGCTTTAACCCATTCTAATTCCTTTAGGTCTTTCTTTTTCAAGGAGGAGGAGGAGGAGTTGAATTCTGATACATATAATTATATCTAAAACTGAAGATGTTACAGACTCCTACTTTAGGGATTTTCAGATAATGTCTTAGTGCAGTACCGAGGAATGATTACTGTTATCAAATTACGAAATCCACGCGAGCGAAGCTGCGGGTAACAGCTAGTCAAGCAATAAATTAAAATTTGCCAGATTTGCCTCCAAATGGCTCCTAAAATCTCTAGAAAAGTCACTAGTCGCTATCTTTGAAATTCTGTCACTAAATTACTAAAAAAAAAAGGACTCAAATCTAGCGATTAGTCTCTAGAATCGACTAGACTGATGCAAACGAATACGAACATAGCACCCGAGAATGAGAGATTGACATTCGATGTATGCGTCGCGATATACGGGTTTCAATAAGCATCGCACATTCATGCGCATTTCTCGTATTAATAAACGTCGATATTTCATTTGAGTGAAGGACTTCCGGCCCATTGGCGTACAGAGCTGAAATGGCGGGATTTGAATGTTTGAAGTTCACCAAAAATATAAGCTAAAATCGGGAGGCCGGAGAAACTGTCGAAAATCGGGAGTCTCCCATCTAAATCGAGAAATTTGGCTGGTATGTAAGCCTGACTTTCATATTTAACAGTAAAATGCTATGATGTTATTTCAGAGGATGGAGTGAGGCATATACACTTCTACAGATACATGTGACGTGTTCATTCCAATGTAGGTTTTCATTTATAACAACACCTAGATTATGTACCGAACTTTCATACGGAATTTTGGTACCAGATAGAGTGAGTGAAGGGATGTCTAAGGTCTCTGTCATGTTTATTAATTTTGATTGTCCAACTATAATAGCTTTTGTCTTGGAGGGGTTTATTAATATAGAATTTTCACAAGCATATGATGATATATTTTGTAAGTCAGCATTCATTCTATCAGTTGCTGTTTGAATATCTCCCAGTTTTGTGTAATAATATATTTGGAGGTCATCCGCATATATGTGATAAATGCAATATTTCAATCGAGATGCTATGTCGTTTATGTACAAAATAAAAAGCAATGATTCATGCACAGAACCTTGGGGTACTCCTGTGTACTGTGTTTCATTGCCCATTGAGAAGTATTGTTATTTATTATGACGTGTCTGCGGTTTGTGAGGTAAGAGCTAAAGAGTTGTAAAGCAGTCTGATTTAGATGGAGGGATTTTAATTTGGACAGCAGCATGTCTATGTTCACAGTGTCAAATGCATTACTAAAATCAAGAAGAGTAAGTAATGTGACCTTCTGTTCACTCATTGCATATCTAATGTCATCTGTAACCTTTAATAGAGCAGTAGTCGTGCTGTGTCCCTTTTAAAGCCTAGCTGTAATATGTCAAACAAGGAATAGTTGTTAAGATACTCAGTTAGTTGCCGATGGATTACCCATTTGAAGGGTTTGGAGAGAGATGAAAGTATACACACTGGTTAATAGTCTGTTAGGGAAACAGCTGGATACTTTTTTGGTACCAGATTTATAATTGCATTTTTCCGTATCCTTGGATATGCTCCAGAACTGAGGCAAAAATTATATATATGAGTAGTTACTGGGCAAATAATATCTAGAATGTGTTTAATGATGATGATGATGGGGAGATCATCAACTCCAGTGGCATTGGACTTGGTTGAGAGTATTTCACGCTTCACCTCAGTTTCATTAACAGTATGGGATTTGGACATTGGTCTATTTAATTGTATGTGATATAATCCGTGATTGGTGCTTAATTTTAACATCAGAGAAGTGTTTATTTAAGTCATCAAGTGATATATCTGGGTTGCAATGGTTAGGTTCAAGTTTCCCTATTCCCATGGAGCAGAGCTCTCGCCGTGTGCTTCAAGCATTCAGATTATTATTGTTTAGCTGTTGGTAGTGAAATAATTTCTTATTACGGATCACTACTATAATTTTGTTGTGCAGAGACTGATACTGTTCACGTACATCAGAAGAGCTGGTTCATCTATATAGCCGATGAAATGAATCTCAATGGGACATCATGCGTTTAACGCCATCAGTTAGCCATGGGGAGGGAGGTCTAGATACTTTAACTCTATGATTCGGAGCATGCTTATCGAGGAGACGAAGTAAGAGGGAATTGAACTTTTGTAGTTTCATATCAGTATCATCTACATATATTTTATTTATTTATTTCACATGGCAAAACAAGGATACATTATAAATACATATAAATACATATTTCTTAAATACGTAATTTACAGGTCAGCATTCAAAACTTAAATGTCCAGACTTTTCAGCCAGTCCACTGCTTCTGTAGAGGCACTATGTAATTCTTGAACAGATCAATTGAATCTTCCTTTTGGGCAGTCCATAACAACGTGTGCTGGATGGTTTGAGGCACATTATCACAGTCGCAGAATGGGTCTTCAGATTTTCCCCACTTGTGAAGCCAGAATTTACACCTTCCATGGTTTGTCCTGATTCTGTTTAGAGATGTCCATTCCCTTCTCAGTAAGTTAAAACCAGGAGGAGCTCTACAAGGATGGTGAAGTAAACCCAGGTGGTCAGGATTTGAAGAGGTCCATTCTTCATGCCAGATCTCATCAGCATCAAAATTTGTTTCCAGGAGTTTCTCGCCTAACTTCCATGATGGTTTTCTGGACTTTAATCTCTTCGATTTCTGAGGGTTGCAGGCCTGATGTAAGGGCAGTTGAGGATTACTGCGACATTTCTGCCATTCTCTTAAAAGAGTCAGTTCTCTTCGTATGTGAGGAGGATGGATGTTGGATAAAATGGGTAACCATTTTTGGGGTGTCGATTTGATGGTGCCTGATATTGTCCTCATAGTATCATTCAGTTGTGTATCAACTTTTGAAGTATATGCACTGTTAAGCCACACAGGGCAGCAGTATTCTGCAACTGGATAGAACAAGGGAAGAGCTGATGTCCGTAGTACTGTCGCGTTTGTTCCCCTTCCTGTTCCACTGAGCTTGTGTAATATGTTGTTCCTTGTTTTTATTTTGGCTGCAGTGTTAGAGAGGTGTTGCTTGTATGAAAGTGTCCGATCCGTTGTTACGCCCAGATACTTTGAATATGGGTTATACTTCAGTTTTTGGCCATTGAATTCGACTTGAGTTGGCTTTTTGGTTGTCTATGTGGAAGCAGCTTACTTCAGTTTTGTTCAAGTTAGGTTTGAGTCGCCAACTACTGAAATATTAGTTCAGGTTATGGAGATCCTTTGTGAGTGTAGTTTCTGCTGTTTTGAAGTCACTCGATCGGGCAGCCAGAGTTATGTCATCTCCATATATGAATTTCCTGGAAGTAGTTTCAGGAAGATCTGCAGTATAGATGCTGAACAGTAGAGGAGCAAGAACTGATCCTTGGGGTAAACCATCGTTTAGTATATAGGGCTTACTCTTATAGCCGTTTAAATGTATTTCGAATGCTCTATTGCATAGCATGTTGTTCAGCAGTGTTGCAAGGTACTTACAGGGAATGATCTTTAAGAATTTCAAAATCATCCCTTGTCACCATACTGTGTCATAAGCTGATGTCAAGTCCACAAAAACAGCGATGGTCTTCTTCTTGTCTTGAAATTCGTTCTCAATGTGGCTGGTGAGTGCCAAGACCTGGACACAGCAGCTTCGGTTAGGACGGAATCCTGCTTGTTCAGTTGGTATGTGTTGGAAGGCTGTGGTTGAGATTCTGTTGTAAATCATTCTTTCCATTAACTTGTAGCAAATACTTAAGAGTGCTATTGGCCTATAATCTTCAGGACTATCTCCACTCTTTCCAGGCTTTAGAATGGCAACTATTTTAGTTCTCTTAAGCAAGGATGGAAGCCTACCACTTCTTAACTAACCAGTGTAGAGTTCTAGGTCCACAATGTTTCAGGAATTCTGGATATCGCACCCTCAGAACAAGACTGTCGTAAGTACCAAATCACTGTTTTGAGTAAATTGCGATAAAAGATTTTGAATGCACTTCAAAATTCAGGGTTTTAAGATAGACACTAGAATTTCTTTACTCACACTTGTATATCAATCTGGCCCCCGGAAATGTAATTGTTTACCTTCAATGTATAAAAATAGGCATAAAATAAACAACAAACTATAGTTACGACAGTTTATGTGTTGGTATAGGCTATTGTTGAAATGAAAAAGTTACATCAGTCATACAATACAGTAGGAAATGCACAGAAGTGAATTGAGACATCATGAAGATTTAAATAAAGTGTGCCAGGCTGAGTGGCTCAGACGGTTAAGGCGCTGGCCTTCTAACCCCAACTTGGCAGGTTCAATCCTGGCTCAGTCCGGTGGTATTTGAAGGTGTTCAAATACGACAGCTTTGTGTCGGTAGATTTACTGGCACGTAAAAGAACTCCTGTGGGACTAAATTCCGGCACCTCAGCGTCTCCGAAGACTGTAAAAGTAGTTAGTGGGACGTAAAGCAAAATAACATTATTATTATTATTATTATTATTATTATTATTATTATTATTATTATTATTATTAAATAAAGTGTTATTAAAGTGAATAATATTACAATTCATATGTCCTAATACTAAATGGGCTATAAATGCTTAAAATAAAAAGAATAAATAGTATTATAAAATTTACTTTGTGAAACTGGCAATGATAGGTAAAAAGCATGATACACTCTTGGTATTATATTTCCATCACACAATGATATTAGGTTTTTCGTCTTTTCAGCCGAGATACACGGTTGTCATTTGTAGGCAGGAGTAATTGGATTGTGTTCGAATTGACCTTCTTCCCCTTTGACGGCCCCTAATATTAATGTAATTGCACTCTTCACACTCGAAGTCTGTCTTGTATCATAGAGTATACTTCTGGCCCTTTTCAACTTTCAACACTCTAATTTCATTCTATTCGACTGATTCTCCTTTATCATTCACTGTGTAGTTGCTACCCATTTTGTCAGTTAATTTCTTCTAGTCATGGAATTCATTGTAATTCATCTCTCTGAACTGATATTCTGTTCCTCTTTTCGTGGCACATTTTATGATTCCAGTCCACTGCGCAGGCACATACACTGGACCACTCCTTAAAGCTTTTTCTTTTGCTTCTCTATGCAGGAATGCATAGAATCACCAGCATTCTGTGTATCTCCTACAATTAAATATTTGTGGGTTATGGATTGTAGGTTTGGAATGGTATCCACTGCATACAGATACATTGTTGCCAGGAACTTATTCTGGTTCTGTGCAGGGCAATTATCACTTTAAAACATAACGCCTTTACACTCAATGGATTTGAGATATTCATAGACACAGGATGCAATTTCTATTGCTCCTTTCTTACCAGATGCTTCATTCCAAAGATAGCAATAACCTTTTTTGGTTGCATTATCAAAAATTGTTGAAATTGTACACATTTAGCCATCGTTTATAATAAAACACTGATAGGTCACTGCATGGTGCCTGAAGGACAGGCTGCAGATCAAAATCTCATACTTTAATATCGTTATCTCCAAGTGCTTTTTCTAAATCAGCATTTCTCTTGGCCTCTAGTGGACACAGCAGTAGGTCTATGTATGTTCTTAGAGATGGCAAATTATCGGTGTCAACATGCATCATATGCGAGTTAGAAGCATTCACTTCTTCTGCTCTTTCACTTACACTAATACAACATTTACCTGAAGAAATGTGACAGAGTAACGATCCTCTACTTGGGAATACACGTTTGCAATCTCGGCATCTATATCACTTTGTGGAATTCTACTCGCTACACAATCGCAACTTGCCAGTGCCTTGGTACAATACTGTCTTTCTATAGAAATCATAACACTGTCAACACTATACAGACAATAATAATGTGCCCTACACACAACGACTTACGACAGTTTGTCAGTAGGTACCTCTGCAAAATGTTCTACAGGAAGACTGTCATAATAGAGTTACGACAGTTTATCAGTATAAACCTCTACAAATTCACAAAACCTAAAAACTGTTGTTTGCATGTTTTGGATGGTGTGGTATGACTTACAGTTACAACAGTTTTACTGTTCGATAGAGTACAAAATATCAGTTTCTAATGTGTTCGTAACTCAAAATTCAACTTTTGGGTGTTACAACAGTCTTGTTCTGAGGGTGTGATATATCCCATCCACTCCTGCTGCTTTGCCTGATTTTATTTCTTTTAGAGCTGTTGAGATTTCTGCAGTTGTGAATTCTCCTGAGAACTGGGGGGATGATTCAGTCGAGGATAGCCTAGTTTTTAGCTCTTTCTTGAATTTTTTAAAATTTATCTTTATTGACATTTTCTGGTATTTTGGATAGTTTGATGATTCTTTTAGCTACATCTACTGGAGATACCTCTGAGCTCTTATTAATATATTTGGGAGTACAACTTCCAATTTTCCTAAGAAGAGTCCATCCTTTTCTGCTTGAGTGTTGGAAATTCATGCTTGCTGTCATTGAGTTCCATTTATCTTTTCTGGTAGAATCTAGGCATTGCAATAGTTCATCAGCGACTTCTGTTCTGTTGCTGATTTGGTATTCTTCGTAAAGCTCGTCACATCTTCCATTCCATCCGGGGATATATTATTTTCTAAATCCTCTGGGAATGTGTTTCTTTGCTATGGAGCATGTTAAACTAACAAATCACTTATAGTTGTCCAATTTGGGTGGAATCCACTGGATATTGTGATCCATCTCGTTAGTAAATGCTTCCCAGTTTTCTCTTTCACCGAGCTCGATAGCTGCAGTCGCTTAATTGCGGCCAGTGTCCAGTATTCGGGAGATAGTAGGTTCGAACCCCACTATCGGCAGCCCTGAAAATGGTTTTCCGTGGTTTCCCATTTTCACACCAGGCAAATGCTGGGGCTGTACCTTAATTAAGGCCACGGCCGTTTCCTTCCCACTCCTAGCCATTTCCTGTCCCATCGTCGCCATAAGACCTATCTGAGTCGGTGCGACGTAAAGCAACTAGCAAAAAAAAAAAAGTTTTCCCTTTCAAAATTCCAGCGAGGTGCAGGTGTTGATCTTATTATTGGGACTTCAATGCCAATTTTTAGAAGAATTGGTCTATGCTGACTTCGGGGAAAATTGTTCAGTACTTTCCTGCTGCACTGTAAAGGTCTTCCTTGCTCGTCCCTTGAAACAAAACAGAGGTCTGGGTTGGTGTCCTCCTTCCATCTTCCTGAGTGAAAGGAACCTCTCTCTTTTGCATCGTACACAAGGAAAACATCTTCTGTTTCAGACTATTCTAACACACCAAGACCGTCTGAATTAGTATCTCCATACCCCCAGGAAGTACTCCTACTGTTGAAATCTCCCATAATGGCTGCCGGATGATTTACATTCTTGATGGCTTTGTTACACCAAGGTTGAGATGGTGGTTTGTAAATGTTTACTATTTCCAAATCTGCAATTTTAATCCTGGTGGTGAAAATGTTATCAGAGCTGATGTCAAGAATTTTTACTTGCTCAATATTATTTGGAATGTGCATAGAGATGCCATAGATTTTATGGAAGGTAGCTGCAACAAGATTGAATCCTGGTAGTTTACATCTGGAGTGAAGTTTGTTTTCATTCTCGCAATGTGTTTCTTGAAGTAGTACGACATCTACATGGTTATCGTTAAGCAGTTTTAAGAGGTAGTCACTTTTGGAGCGGCTTATACCCTCAACATTCAGTTGTAGGACTTTCAAAGTGAGCCCTTTGTCCTTTGTTTGGTTCTGAAAAGAGCCGTTTTGATTGGAATAATTTTCCATCATTATAGTCAAAGTTTAATGTATCCTCTATTTGCTGGGATATCCGTTAAGCAGAGCTTAAGGTCCAGCAGCCAGTTTCGTTGCTTACTTAGCACCACCCGGGAGACACGTGTAGGGTAAATTAACGTTATACCTACGGACATTAATTATGTCCTCCCAAGGAGAATTTGAAGTATCCAGTCTAAAGTCGTGCATATTTATATGTTTAATGTCCCTGTAAGTGATATATTTCATTTTATATTTTGGTACTTTAAGAGTATATGACAGGTATATCAAGTCATGCTTTGAAATGCATGGAACAGGAATCTGACCATGAGACAAAATTATGTGAGGATTATTCATAACCATTAAATCAAGAAGGGTGTGAGATGATGAGATGGTTCCGATACTATGTTTAGTCGGTTGTAGTGGAAATACTGTCATGTTACATGTCTGGAATATGTTTAGCAGTTACTTCCTTTCACTTGTCTGCTGTAATATGTCAATATTGAAGTCCCCGAATATGAATACGTGTTCGTAAGTTGGTAATAGTCAATGTAGTATGTCTTCAGACTACACCAATTAATACCTTTACTCGGGAAATATTTGCCTCCGCGAACATGAACTCAGGTCTCAGCTCAATGTAGTGGCCAGATGTGTAAACTAATTTACAATTGATGATGTCTCTACGATATAAAGCTACTGCTCCCCCTCTCCTGTCAACTCTGTCATGCCTGTATAGACGATATCAGTTTATATCAACCATGCTACTAGGAATGGACGTCCTCAACCAAATTTCAATCACTGCAGCATATGCACGTTGCTGTCTTGAAGTAGAGCTCTAAGCTCGTCAATATGGGCTGGGACAGACTGTGAATTTGTATGAATGCAGTTCAAAGAATGGGTTTAATCACAAATACGTTCTCTAGCGTGTTACAAAGCGATGGGCGGGAAGGAAGCAAGTCCTTGGAGGGTGGAGAAGGAACAGGACCGCTGTCTAGCTGTCGGTCATTGCTACACTTAGGGGGAGGCATAACGGTACTCTGTAATAAAGGCACTAGCCAGGAGAGAAAGCATGCTTCTTACCTTCGTATCTTTATAGATGTATCGCCAACTTACACTAGCACTCAAACACACAACATAATTAACTGAGTTAAGGCACACACACTATAATATAAACCTATCCTAGGATTACTGCAACATAATACAGCCCTTGTGGACTAATCAGTTCATCTCAGCTTCGAGCCTTTGTAGTACAGAATCTAGTTCAACAGGTGTATTCACAAAATATTTTTTGCCACCAATCTCCATTAAAATGACAACCATCTTGTGACCAAGCTCGCCTTCCCACACATTTCCTAGCTTTGTGTAGCATCTCCTTCCTCATCTGATTAAGAGACTCTGTTATTAACAGTTGAGTACCCTTTAGAGCCTATTTAGCACGCCAAGCTGCCCCACACTCATGATACCTAACAAATTTCACAATAATGGGTCTTTTCCCATCAGACACTGCGTCTGCCACAGTCCCCTTATGACCTCCAAGTCTGTGACACCTGTCAATGCTGGCCATTTTCAGTTCTTTGTTCAGTTTCTCCTTCACAGTGTTTAGAACCTTTACAGTTGTATCCTCATTAGGACACTCACTAAAAGAGTGAAGAAGGAAGCAGTTCCTCCTGGAGTATTGCTCTTCAGTGTCCAATTTATTGTCTTGTTCCTTAGCTCTCAGCTGAAGGGCTGAGAGTTCTTGCTTGATGGATTCAAGCTCAGCACTTACAGATGCCTGAAATTCACGGAAGTCCGAGTACAGAGTGTCCAGTTGTTCCGTGCGGTTGGTGTCCCTGCCTGCAGCCAAGGTTGCTTGTTCCAGTCATTTCTGAAACTTGTTCATTCGTTCTTCAAATCAAGATACGTTTGACTGTACTGCCTTCAGAGTCATGATGTTCACTCAAGATGGTGACGTTACACTTACTCAACACTTGCTATCACTTGCAATAACTAATTGATAGTTTACATGAGGATACAGCTGGTGTTAAGCGGAGCGACTTCACAAGTGAACTACACTATGCGCCATCTGGTAGGTATGTAAGTTCTTCAATCCTTAGCATCTACCATTCAAATTTTGTTATATACAAAATTTCTCTGTATTCTGTCCTTTTAGTGCAAAATTCTACTCGTTGCGTGTCTCCTCCATGTTTCCTTATGTCCTTCACACTCTCACTTCTTTGCAGTGGTTGTCTGCAGTCATCATTTTACCATCCCTTGCCTATTTTCCTCTTCACCTCTTTTGACCGCACCCTCTCTGCCGTCACCTTAATAGTGTTTTATAATAGTTTTACTGTCCCATCCATTTGGTTATTCTCAATCATTGAGTTTATTCCAATTTTCACAATTTTACATGTTTCTCCTTCATAATAATTCTTAAAATCTTTTCTTTGCTCCTCGTTCCACCACTGTGTACCAACTGACCTCTCTTTAAATTTCTTTCTGTGGTTTGTTGAAGCACCACTCTCGATATTCTTTTCTAGTGATAATTGGTAAATGATGTGACTCTCCCCAGTTCTCGACCTTCATGCCCTTAATCATAGGCATTGGATTCCTTGAACATAGCACCAACTCTATAACACTACCCCCTGCCTCTGTTACTTATGTCAGGTTCCCCATTTCATCCTTATACCACCACCCATTCAGAACCACACCACTCCCAACATTTTTTCACCGTTTTTGTTATATCCCTTATCTTTAAATGTAACTGAAAAGCTTTTAAGTTACATTTAACTGAGTCGACACTGGAAAGTATGGCTTCCTTCTTAACAAATCCCTTATCTTGAATTACTTTCTTTCAAATATATATTTCCTCTACATTTTTTGTCATACAAATGTCTCTGCTCTGCAACCCTTGCATTGAAGTCTCCTGTCAGCACAGTGCCTATGTCCTCAAAAAGATTTTGGATCCGATTAATTTATAATCCTAACTCGTCTAAAAAGGTTCGAGGGTACATAATTTGTATTAATTTCAGCACACCAAACCACATAAAACACCATTTCTGTACAAGAAAACATCACTTGTTTCGCATGGGACGTTCTCACATCAATCATGATAAACATTAATACGGGGTAGCACATCCCCTTGCTCAGTTACAGGTTGCAATCAATATTTGCATCCCATCCATGAGATCATCCAGCCAGCTAGGTTGTCTCATTCTTCACAGGCGATTCTGTGTTAGTCATGCAGAGTACATGGTCAGTCTGGACGTCCAGAAACAGCATATTTCAATCCATCCCAGGCATGTTCCATGCATTTCATGTCTGGGTAATGGGCAGGCCACTCCTGTCCAGTGATCCCAGCATGGTGAAGGAAGGTGTTCGTGTGAACTGCACAATGGGCACAGGCATTATTGTTCATTAAGATGAAATCTTCTCCAAAATGCTGGCGATACAGTTCCATTATTGGTTGCAGAATGTTGTTCCTGTACCGTAGAGCGTTTACGGGTGCCTTGAACAACCACAGGAGATGTACAGTTATCGTATGTAAAGCCACCTCGGAAGATCATTCCACGCCATGTTGTTGCACACGTGTGACACTTTGGAGGTGTGCAATATTACAAAGTTCCTTCCAAACATGTTTGTCATTATCAGGAATCAAACAAATGTGACATTCATTGGTAAATAGCACCCTATGCCAATCCTCAGGCATCCATGCAGCATGTCTTTGTGCCCAATTGTAACAGTCTTTATGATGTGGTGTACCAGGTGGTAGTCGCCATGGTCGTCGAGAATGCAGATTCCCATCATGCAACATTGTCCTGATGGATTGATTCGACACATGACGTCCTGTAGACCCCATTAACTCTGAATTCAGAGCCAATAGTCGAAGATAGCATTCGACAGTTACACGCGGATGGCCTGTGCAGGCTAAGTCCTCGACACTACGTATCATTCTGAACCATTTTCATGTCCGCACCCCATCACTTTGACTCCGGCGCACGTCATGCAACTTCCCGGGTTAACAAGCCTTCTTGCATTAATGTAATGATGCGGACTTGATCAACGGTCATCAGTATCTTTGTGGCAAGATAGAAGTTCTCTACACTGGTCCAAAAACTCTTCTAATGCTTCTTTACCAGTGCTCCATCATTGAGTGAGTTTCAGTTATTAATGATTCAAATACTGTTTGTGGAAGTGGCGTCTTTTGTGACTGTAGTACTAATGATCTCTTTGTAAGATGACCGCATTCTATTATGGTTCATTCCATAGTTCTGATTCATATCCTGGGCCTTAGTTTTTTCCCCTAGAAACTTTATTACTATTACCAACAGCAGTGGTCCATATTCTCAGATCATCGATCATCATGTTATATAAGCTTATTATTATTATTATTGTTGTTGTTGTTGTTGTTTAAAGGGGCCTAACAGGTAGGTCATTGGCCCTGAGATTAGATTCAGTCACTGAGCTTTTATCTGAGAAAATTTGAGATGTGTCTGTATAGGTTTTTTTTTTTTTTTTTTAGAAATTAAAGGAGAATATAACTTGGTGCTCTGCTTTACAGTTCTGCAATAGAGCACAACTTCTTTGAGAGTGGTACACATCTGTACATTATATATACATGCATGCACACAACTTAGTTTGTAAGATTTTAGTTTAGCATTACAATTTTTCTAAGTTCTGTGATGAATGATAATAAGAGGCTAAGTTGTACTTCACAAAATGAGGGATGCATAATTTACACGTGTTAAGGAAACAGATGGAGACGATCAACTTAGTTGAATGCATGCTCATTGGAGACAAATATGGAATTGGTCCAAAATGTTTGGTACTCTCTTGTCAGTGGAGGGGAGCAGAGGATTCCTTCAGAATGTTGTGTACCCAGATGCTGTTGGAGAAAGGGATAAAAATAAGGCAAATAGGAACATTTTTCTTATGTTAAAGGCCAGGTGCTGCTCTGGACCTTTGCAGTGGTTGATGACCAACCTGGGAGGTCCTTGGGGTGGAATGCCAAGGGTTAATATTTAAGGACTTGCACAGAGAAGAATTCATCAAGCATGGATTGGTGAACATGAGTGTTAATTATTGTTAATGATTTTTTGCTTTACGTCGCACCGACACAGATAGGTCTTATGGCGACGATGGGATAGGAAAGGCCTAGGAATGGGAAGGAAGCAGCCGTGGCCTTAATTAAGGTACAGCCCCAGCATTTGCCTGGTGTGAAAATGGGAAATCACAGAAAACCATCTTCAGGGCTGCTGACAGTGGGATTCGAACCCACTGTCTCCCGGATGCAAGCTCACAGCTGCGCGCTCCTAACCGCACAGCCAACTCACCCAGTAATGATTTAAATTCAAGTAGCCTTCATACCAGATTTTCGCAGGAACGACATATTTTCTGATCAGCTGTAATGCACAAAGAACAGCTTTCTCTGTGGATTGGTAGTTGACTTTCGGCCTGTGGATTTTAAGATCCTAGGTTCAAGTCCGGCAAAGGTAGTTTGGTATTTGAAAGGCAGAAAAAAGTCCATTTGATACTCTACATCATGCTATGTCAGCACGACTCAGCACGTCAACTCTGGTGACACATTGGGTGTTCACCCAACAAAATGAATTAAAATTCAGTCATAGGTTACCAAATCAGATTTCTGGCTCTCTGCTATATGGTAGTAGAAAATGAAACATCAAAACTGATAATTGACATGCAGACAGCCTGAATGACATCTCATCAGAATGCCTGCACATGGTAGCTAGGACTGTATGATGATTAATAACTCAAGAGAATACAAAATCTATTGTTCTAAATGGTCTTTCAACACACTATCAGTTTTAGTTGTATAGTTAATTGCTGCTTCAAATATACTTCAGGTTTTCAGAGTCTTTTGATTTGTCATGACTTATTACTGACTGTAATGCAATAAAATTAATGGTGTTCAAAGAGAAAGTCTGTAGTCTCATCAAATTGCTGTCGATTATGTATTCTGCTTAGTAAAGGAAAATCATATGATTTTCCGAATGGTTTTTAGTGATATTGTGTACATTTTCCTGATAAATTTTCAAATCTTGAATAATACACTGCTGTGCAACACTTAACCTTTTCACTACCGAGTTTTGATGACCAGGCGAGCCCTCTGGGCCCGGTTTTTTTTTCTTTTTTTTTTTTTCTTTTTAAGGAAGAAGCACTTTCACAGATACATGTTTACTGATACAATTAATGGAATGCATATCATCCCCTTAGCCCAATACGGGGTCGGGAATGAAGTGAGATTATAATTTACACCATATTTTTACTGCCGGATGCCATTCCCAATGCAAATCTCAGTTGAGAATATATGGTAATGAATATGAAATGAATGGTGGTGAATGAAACTGGGTTAGGAAGTGGAAGGAATCGGCTGTAGTTTATGAATAGGAACTGTCCCGACATTTGTTTGGAAGTGGGAAAAAAAAAAAAAAAAAAAGGGCCATTCTCAGGACAGCTGATGGTGGAGCTCGAACTCACTCGCCTGCCGAGTGCAGAGCTTGGCTCCATAGACGTAGCATGTTAATACATGCGGCTACTCTGCTCGGTGATACTATTACTGAAATATAATATAAAATTGTTCATCCAAGAACTGGTATTATCAAATCATTTACATTTGGGAGAAAATAATTTATCTGAGAAAGGGGTGACAATTCCGCGTGAGATTCTTAATTACTACTTTGTCTCGCACGTTCTTGTAGTTCAGTATTGCTACTTAGATATTCTCCATCTTCATTATCGAAATATAGCACTCCAGAATCACTATTTATGAGCAAACATTCAATTTCTTCATCAACAAGGGACTAATGTGTACTTCAAGACGCCATGTGTGTTTGCGGAGGACCTTGGCAATTCGACCACAAATAAAAACCGTGTTTGGCACCGCCACTAAAATTGCTCACAGTCTGAGTAAAACCAAGGACAAATTGTCCCCACTTTTAGATCCTGGGGTATACGAAATTCCCTGCACTTGCGGTAAGGTATACATCGGCCAAACGTGCTGGTCCATTGGTACCCGTATCAAGGAACATAAACTTAATATTTGTCCCAACCAACCAGACAAATCGGCAATAGCTGAGCACGCTCTATCGTCGGGTCATAATGTCATGTTCCAAGATGCTCAAGCTCTTACCCACACTAGACACTACAGGTCCAGGATTATATGGGAAGCTGTGGAAACATGTAGAAATCAATTAAGTAATACCTGGTTGCCAGCCATTAAGAATTTACATTGGTAGTTCCCTTCCCTGTCCCTTCACTATTGTTATTTGTATCGGTGTTTTCCAAATTCGTACGTTCCTCATCGCCAGATATTTCATTCCAGGCTTGTGTTAATGTCATACACCTGTCAATGTCATAAGTTATGTACACATGTCATGTGAACCTCTTAGACTGATTCTGATGGTTTGGTCAGCTTCCGCTGCGAACGCTAGTGCTGTGCCACGTCTGGGGAGCCATCTGGTGGCGAATGAATGTACTATTTCCACTTCTATTATAACGTCTAAATTTAAAGTCATTGTTTAAGAAGCCTTTCTCGTGGACAGTCGAGATTTTCTTCTGATGCCGCAGAACACAGTTCACTGCAAAACGTAAAGAATTTCACCTTATTTTCTTGACACATGGCATAAGCCCAAAAGCCTATACAGTATCATGTCTATAAGTACGAGTCGTGAAAGCATCCATGGCAACAAGTAGTTTATATGTTATGTTGCTTTATCTATCTCTTCCTTAAGTTTTGCACAGCAGTGTGTGTAGTTCTCATGCATATTGACTGGTCAGCAACGAGCAAAATATAAGGAAAAGAGAAGAATGTATTCAGTGCAGCACAACGAGAACTCCATCCACACTTTTCATACAGTGACCTACTAAAAAGTCTAATTTTGAAACTCTCTTTTACCACGAGTCATGTGTTTAATGAGACTTACTGAGCGGAGTAGCTGTGCATATTAACGCACTACCGCTATGGAGCCAAGCTCTGCATTTGGAAGACAAGTTGTTTCAAACTCCGTTAGCTGTCTGAGAATGGTTTTCTGTCGTTTCTAATTTTCACATTCAGGCAAATGCTGGGACGGTTCCTATTAATAGGCCACAGCCAATTCCTTCCACCACCTTACCCAATTTTATTCACCATCATTCATTTCATTTTCATTAGGTCCTCAACTGAGGATGGCATCAGGAAGGGCATCTGGCTATAAAAACATGCCACGTAATTTCATCTCACCTGATCCTCGACCCCGTATCAGAAAACTGGACTAAGTGGTAGACACACATACTTGTTAATGAGAGTCTGGTGTCCGTAGTCCTAATTACTAGGCTATAATTTCATCTCCATAACTTAAAGGCTTATTATGTAAGTATTTTTCAACTGTATGCACAAACTGTGGTTAAGAATATGAAATAACTAACAATACAAATCTGTACTGTGCCAGTCAGCCACGAGCGAGAGAGTGGTCAGTGCTTGTTATGGAGGTTATTCATATATCATTGAACTAGCTCATTTTATACAGGGCAAAAATAACCTTTCACTGAAATGTGCCTGCTAGTGGAATTGTGACAAGACTGTCCTATTAACTAGCTCCTAGTCTCATTTCAGTTTTTGTTAAAGATATCATCAGTTTCATACGTTAATATTGATGTTTTCACGGCTCATACTTGTAGACATGATACAGGCATCAGGGACAAATGTGGTAGAAGCAATGCAATAGAGCTATGTGGTCCCTGATTCATCCGATGACTTTTCTGTTACTTCACACGTACACATGGTGGAACAAGGAACATCTTATTTGGAGCTTAGATAGTGCCGACAACTCCCACTTGGAATGCTAGTGCTGTGCCAGCATACAGCGAGTCATCTGGTGGCGAATGAGCGTACCATTTACTATGACCAATGGTAGAGCATTCGTAAATTCAAACCGTCATTATTAGAGAAGTCTTCCTCATGAAAAGTCAAGATTTTCTTCTGAAGACGTGGAGCAAAGTTCTCTGCGAAACGGAAATAATTTCACCTTGTTTTTTTGACATGGCATAAGCCCAGTTGATCAGTTTGATACTTTCTTTTGTAAGTTGACTGGATGAACATGATATAGCAATTGAATGCTATCTAAGTTAGGAGAAATATCTCATCGAAGCAAAGTATTATTTTGATGACTGTGTTAAGAAGCACATGCTTCTGTGTCCATTAGAGGTTGGCTTACTATGATACATACAAAAGTAGATTTACTAAATAATGGAAATGTGAACATGTAGGACATATTATGCATGTTATTTGGAAGAATCACCGCCTACATAATCTTAGTCTAATCAAGTACTAGATCAGGGGAACAGACTGGGGAAGTTGCAAGTCTCAGAGAAGACTTATTTCCATTGTAAATTTCATATACATTGAACAAGCTCTAGTGTATGATGCAACAGTAAAAGGTCAATGTTTAGCTGTCTGAACCACAATCATACTGTTATAAAGAACAGAGAATTAAACTGTTTTTCAAACAAACCTTTGAACCAACATTTCCCTCTGTTTGTATAAACATATATGTACAGCTGTCTACAGGAATTAAATTGCTTAGATGTTAACCCAGGTAAAGTTGTTATTTGAAAAGCTTGGTTGTTGGGACGTGATAGCAGAATGGCATTATCTTTTGCTTCTCACGAAGAAAGCCGTTGTTTGTATCCTCAGCAATGTACACAAGTTCTTTTTAATGGATAGTCACATTTCACTAGTTTGAATTATAGTGCCTGTGATCATATCGACAGTAATTGTGTAAAACTACAAACTTCCTTTCCTAAATTGGCTGAATTTATATTGTTGGTCATATTCCTCTCTGTGGTAGTAATTGTTGTTAGCTGTCCGAAAACAAATTGTTTGTGAAGATGCAAATCCTATTGCAATTTTCACTAATGATGCCCGTAACATAACTGTTTTGCAGAATTAAACCTACTACTTATCTTCTTCTTCTCCTTCTTCTATGGCTCTACAGTTCATTGTAAACCTAGGCCTCTTCAGTAATCTTTTGCCATTTATCTCGATCAACGCCTAAGTTTCCCGATTTCTATAGTCAATTTACTGAAGATCTTCAATGACTCCATCCATCCATGTGGTTCTTGGTCGACATTGTCCTCTCTGCCCCTTGGATTTCAATTTATTATCTTTTTAGGTACTCATCTGTGCTACGTCCCCAGCCCATCTCAATCTGGCTGATTTCACTATTCTTCTAATAGGTGGATCTTTATAAATGGTGTACAATTCATGATTGTACCTTCTCCTCCATGTTCCTCTTTCACAGATTGGGCCACTGATTCTTCAAAATATCTTTTTTTTTTTTTTTTAAGGCATCCAGCATTCTGGTATCTTTTGCTGTTAATGGCCAAGTTTCCAATGCATGTGTAAGCACAAGTTTTTTAACTGTTTTGTTGATGGTTAATTTCATGGTACGATTCAAGAGCCTTGAGAAGTCTTGTTAGAGCAAAATAGGCTCTGTTAGCTGTTATTAATCTCTGTTTAATTTCATAGGATGTATCTTTTGAGCAGGCAACTGTCGATCCCAAATATTTAAACTGCTCAACTCTGCCCACAGTTACTGAGAATTGCGTGCTTTCCCAGCAGCCACGTATTTAGTTCTCTGCTGGTTGATGTTTAGCCCTATTTTCCTACTGGCCTCTTCACGGGCAATGAATGTCTCTTCCATTGCCTTTTGAGTTCTTGTCACTATATCTATATCATCTGCGTAGGCAAGAATCTGCACTGATCTATAGAAAATTATTCCCCTATTCAGGAAGTTTGCATCTCTCATCACCTTCCCCAAGGCAATTTTAAAAAGGAGACTTGCCAGCACGTCTCCCTGCCATACCCCATTTTGAATATCTAATATCTCGGACATCATTCCTCTCATTCTTATACTGCTTTATGTCTCATTGTCATTCTCAGCAGCCTTACCAATTTTCCAGGAATTCCCCATTCAATCATAGCATGATACAATTGCTCTCTGTCTATACTATCATATGCTGCTTTGTAATCAATGAAGAGGTGATACATGCTAATTCCCAATTCGATTGTCTTCTCTAAAATATGCCTTCAGGTGAAGATCTGGTCTATAGTTGACTTCCATGCGATAAATCCACATTGATATGACTCAGCCCCTCTCTGAACAATTGTGGAAAAGTGCTCAAATAGTATGTTCAAGAATACTTTGTATCCCAAAGTATGTAATTCCTCTATAGCTGTCACACTCAAGCTGATGAGGGGGTGAGGGGCCAAGGTGTACAAGTGACAGAAAGTTAATTTAGAGAAAGTAGAAATTCAAGTTTAGATTGGATAATTATAATAATTTCGTGTGGCTATTTCTAGACGAGTGCAGCCCTTGTAAGGCAGACCCTCCGATGAGGGTGGGCGGCATCTGCCATGTGTAGGTTATTGTGGTGGAGGATAGTGTTATGTGTGGTGGTGAGTTGTAGGGATGTTGGGGACAACACAAACGCCCAGCCCCCGGGCCATTGGAATTTACCAATGAAGGTTAAAATCCCCGACCTGGCCGGGAATCGAACCCGGGACTCTCTGAACCGAAGGCCACTACGCTGACCATTCAGCCAACGAGTCGGACGATTGGATAATTAATTCCGGACATCCTCCCGTTTCCCATGGCGTAACAGCCCCGAAGGGCCTTGGCCTACCAAGCGAGACTGCTCCTCAGTCCAAAGGCCTGCAGATTATGAGGTGCCGTGTGGTCAGCACAATGAATCCTCTCGGCTGTTATTCTTCGTTTTCTAGACCGGGGCTGCCATCTCACAGTCAGATAGCTCCTCAATTGTGATCACATAGGCTGAGTGGACCTTGAACCAGCCCTCAGATCCAGGTAAAAATCCCTGACCTGGCCGGGAATCGAACTCGGGGCCTCCGGGTAAGAGGCAGGCACGCTATCCCTACAACGTGGGGCCGGAAATTCCAGCACATACATATGGAAATATTGTTTATATACCATGTTAAGATAGTGTTTTGTGTGTCTGTGCCTATTGTTACTGTAGCAAAAATGTCCATCAGTCGACAGTTATCATTGATACCATGATAAAAGGTATCACTTGTACCCCTTGGCTTCCAACTGAGAACTGAAAACTGTAAGTCCCAGTTACCACGACCCCAATATTCATTAAATATTTCCTGTCTGTTTTGTTTGCTGATGTTTTCGTTATACTTGAATTGGCAGTTGTGATTGAACACTCTTACTTTCTTTTCTTTGTGTATCTTTCCATTTCAATCCACATATGTTTGTCTTCATTACATTTTCTTAAAGAAATTACTCTCTTCCACAAATGTGTCCTCGTTTTCCTTCTTCCTAAATGTTTTACTTTCTTAGGACGTTTGCACCCTCCATTGCTTCGATCTTCTTCATCCCACTCCTCATTTATCTGAAATGAATTAATGCAACAAAAAGTTAGCTTAGTTTGATTTAACTTTTGGGGTGATTTTTTGTGATTATTGTTTCTTTAATAATTTGTGTGAAAACTTAACTTTGTTTACGGCTTGTTCTGCTACTGTATACAGTAGTAAATTGCCTTGATCACTAGAGTTTTCCCTGGAGTCTGTATTTTCACTATCAACCTCTGGTTCATACGTATCATCATCATCTGAGTGATCTGTAGCGAAACAAAATACTAAAACTATATTTTGTCATTATGGCATAAAATAACAATAGCGTAAATATTAAATCATAATTGCTACAGTCTATATTTCAAAAGGTTTTAATGAACACAAGGTAAGTATATCAAAAGAATACTTGAATACTCACATTCTGAAAGGTTATGAATGCTTTCTTCTAAAGATGCCATAGTTATTCTTCTTTCACATAATCATTTTTGTATAAAAAGGATATTAATATATGTATGAATGGAATGAAGAAAGTCAGTACAATTGCTTTATTCACTTATAAGCACTACAAATGTCAATTTCACTTCAAAACAGAAACACTGTATACATTAACAAGCAGACATTGATGGCCAAGTCACATATACCTCTTGGCCTCCAAAGAAAACAGACAATTTACTAAGCAGTTTTTCTTTTACTCACCTGATCACAGCACCAGATGGAGGTGCACTTCTATCTTTTGGCCGCAATAATTTTACATATTAGGTATCTGCACTTAAATCCATTTTTTTTTTTTTTTTTTTTTCAAAAATGTCGCTTGTACCCTTGGCCTCTCACCCCCTCATATATAGGAAATATAATTCCTTCTTCCCATTGCTGGGGCATTTTCTCCTCATCCCACACTGAAGTAACTATTTTTAGGAAAGTCTGTTCCAATTCGCTGCCACCTTGCTTGAGCAGTTCTTATGGAATATAATCTGTTCCTGTTGCCTTCAACTTCTTCATGGCAGTTCTCACTTCTTCTAGAGTTGGTGGGCCTATATTTTCATCAGGGTCATTTTCTCCTTGCACATCTATTGCATCGCTTGGTATCATTCTTAAATGAAGGAGTTTATCAAAATGTCACCACCATCTATCACCTATCTCTTTCCCCTCGCTAACAACTTTCCATGTTTCATCCTTTATCAGGCTAGTTTTGCCACAGAAGGGTTTTTGAGCAGAATTTACCTCTATAGGATTTTTTTTTTTAGAATTTGCTTTACATCGCACCGATACAGATAGGTTTTATGGCAACGATGGGGTAAGGAAGGCCTAGAAGGGAAGGAGGCGGCTGTGGCATTAATTAAGGTACAGCCCCAGCATTTTCCTGGTGTGAAAATGGGAAACCACGGAAAACCATCTTCAGGATTGTCGACAGTGGGGCTCGAACCTACCATCTCCCGGATGCAAGCTCACAGCTGTGCGTCCCTACCCACACAGCCAACTCGCCCAGTGTCTACAGAATTTCCTTGCCTCATTGTGATTCCTCAGAAGCTTCATTTCTTCAGTACTTTCCTTCTCCACGCTCTATTTCTTCTTTGACGGATACTCTTTTAAATCTCCCCATTTTTCTTTATAGACTTCCATCATCCTTCTTGTACAATTTGATTGCAACAGCCACATGTATGCCTTGTTCTTCCCTTTTTCTGCTATTTCACAGTCAATGTCAAACCATGGAGATCTTGTGTATGTTGCTTCAATTGTCATCGTTTCATTTTTATGACATTTTCACTGCATTTTTAATCATTTCCCACTTATATTCAATGTTGTTGCACTCTTCAGTATTTTCAACAATCTACGTTATCCTCTCCTAGTACTGATTTTACAACTCAGCATGATTTTTGCGGCAAAGCATATGATAAGTGATTTTAACTAAATAAGGTCTCCCCATGTCAGAAATGTTATTGCTTCTTTTGTAACACTTCTAGTTTTCATGTTAATTGCCATTTACTGTCTGAAAATGTGTCATTGCGTCTCGGTGGTGCTTTGTAATAACAGCGAATCGGCTGTTGTTAGTGTGGCTGCGGTTTGCTTTGTTACTGTTACTGTTGCGTGCGTTTGTCAATTCAAACATTCTTCACAGACTTTGTCCCCTTCATTGAATTCATCTGATAATAGTCTATCCTTAGCTCGTGGTAGTGGCAATGTGGTGAAGTCCTGTGATAGTCAGTTGCGTCGTATGGCAGAAATCTGATCTTTTTTTGGTACTGTGTTGTGTTGTAAAAGTGGCAAGTGTGTCAGGAATTAGAAGAAGATGCGTGAATAAGCCAGACTCATTCTGTTACCTTTGTGGGTGTTGGCTATGAAGGGACAGAGTTGTCCAATAACTGAATTGATGAAACGTTTATATTATGCCTCTTTTAAGGTAAAATTAGAAGACTTGGACAAGTTGTGGGCTCCCCACTTAATATGTAAAACTTGCCTTGAAAACCTATGACAGTGGAGCATTGGGAAACTTAAGGCCCTTCAATTTGTGATAGGGATCATTTGGCACAAACCCCCAGGACCATAGCAGTGACTGTTACTTTTGCCTATGTAAAGTAGCAGGATTCAATAAGAGAAACAAGGACAGTATTGTGTACCTGAATTTTAAGTCAGTGATAAGACCTATTCCTCATGGACCAGAAATTCTAATGCCTAACTGTGAGTCTGAGGGTTCCTCAAATTCCGATGATGAGCAAGTTGATACGGATTTTTCAGCAGATGCAGTAAGTCCACAATTGTTTGAACAGTTGGAGTTGAGTGACCTGATACGAGACCTTGGTCTCACGAAGGAAAAAAGTGAGCTGCAAGGGTTACGATTGAAAGAAAAATCTTCTTGCACCTGGAACTACCTTTCCTTGGTATAGACATAGGGGTAAGGATGTCGGGAAGTATTTCAGGAAGGAAGATGATCTGACCTACTGCTGTGACATTCCAGCATTGGGAGTGATTGCAATTCTCAAGAGTGGAGATTGTTTGTGGATTCTTAAAGGCTCTTAAAGGCTATACTACTTCATAACAGAAATATTCTAGCTTCAATTCCTGTGGCACATTCCGTTTCACTAAAAGAAAATTATTTCACAATGCAAACTGTTTTAGATGAAAACAAATATCATGAGCACTGGTGGGATGTGTGTAGTGACTTGAAGGTGTGTGGTATTCTATTAGGACAACAAGCAGGCTTCACTGAATCCCCTTGTTATTTATGTGAATGGGACAGCAGAGCTAGGGACAAACACTGGTCTACACCTTCCTGGCCGAAGAAACAAGTTTTGACACCTGGTGTAAAATATGTTACAAATGCTGCCTTAGTTCACCCATAGAAAATTATTTTGCCGCCGCTACACATCAAACTGGGAATCATGAAGCAGTTTATTAAGGCTTTGGTCAAAAGGTAGCCCCAGTTTCAAGTACAATGCAAGCAATTTTCCACATTTATCTGATGCAAAGGTCAAGAAAGGCATTTTTAATGGACCACAAATTAGAAAGCTTCTGAAAGACAGAAACTTTGAACAGACGATGAATGCTGGGAACTTGCTGCATGGATTTCAATAAGGGAAGTCATGACAAAGTTCCTGGGAAATGTAAAGCGTGAACAATATGAAACAAGAGTGAAAACGATGTTGGATCACATGAAAGAGTTGGGGTGTAGAATGATTTTGAAACTGCACTTCCTTCACTCTCATCTTGATCACTTTCTGAAAAATCTTCGGGCTGTTAGTGAAGAGAAGGGAAAGAGGTTCCACCAGGACATCGAGGAGACAGAAAGAAGATACCAGGGCAGGTGGGATGTACCAATGATGGCCGACTAATATTGGTGTTTGAAAAGAGAAGACAAATGTGATACAGTCAGATGCTGGGCAGCCAATTGTTCATTCCAGGAGAACATCTAGGACCATTAATTTTTTTTTTCACGTTTATGAATTCATAAAGATACTGAATAAAAGTTATTTTTTGCTTGTAAATCACACTGAATTGTCAAAATAAATTGCTGAAGTTTCATTGCCTCAGAGTTGTTTGTGTGTTTTTGTGTAAATCAGTATTATATTACAATAAATGCTAAATATTTCATTGAAATTTTATACTCTATTATTCATTGTATATAATAATTCAAGACAATATTCAACTATTTCAAAATAAAAATAATATAAAAATTATAAATATTTCTAAAATGTAGCAGTATTGCCATTACTTTTTATATGCAATATTCAGGTCTATCTCATATTTTGATATACCTATTGTGAGAAAACTTGATGTGATACATAGAAACGGACAACAGATTCATGTTCAGCGACCCAAAATTAGTTAAGATCACATATCACACTTCTTGCCGCAAAGAAAAAAATATAAAATGCTGGGTAGTGCTTGTAATTTCAGATGATTCTGGAGCTCTTATGTTGTATTTAGGTATGTTGAGTCAGGTTCCTTTGAATGCATTGGAGATCCTAGCCCGCGCCCATACCAAGCTGTGTTGTCTTTGAATACTTCTTGTATATACTCGATCCATTGCTGCATCTTCAGGTCTTCATTAAGGATCGGGTTGCCGTTTGTATCTGCCCATCAGCTCAGTCTGGCCAGTCTGCTTACATCTAACCACCTCATGAATTTTAGTGTGCAGATAGAACATATCGTGGTGACTTTCTGTGTCCTCAGTTTTGACTCGGTCCACAAGCCATGCAGCTTTGGCCTTCCTGATCTTTACATTGAGTTCCCTGTATCTACTTCGATTTTGGTTTTTGTACTGACGTCTTGTCTCTGTAAGGTTCAGAATGCCATTTGTCATACACAGTTTCTTTTTTAGTGATCTTTGAGATTGCAGCATGGTGTGTGCTGTGTTCATAATGCATTTTTTAAACTTAGTTCACATGGCCTTTGTATTTTACATTGTTATTCTTGATTTTTAATGACGTCTTGCTTTTTCTTGTCTTTACAGTGTGCTTCGAAGTCCAGTTTGTCAGGTACTTTTATCATTTGTATTTTCTTCAGTCTGAGGCATATAGTGGCAAAGCAGCTTATGGTTGGATGGGATGTCTTCTCCTGGCATGGTCTTAACAGCTTTCAGTGTATTTCAGAATCTTTTGCTGATTATGAAATTATCTCATTCGTGACCACTTTTTGTGCGATGTCATCTGGAGACTTGTAGCTGTGAAGGCATCTCTTTGGCAGTTTAAATAAGGTGTTCATGATTGCCAGTTCATTCTCGACACAAAATTTGACAAGCCTGTCCCCCTGTTCATTTCTTTCACTTAATCCAAAACCTCCAACCACTTTGCCGTACTTTCCTCCATCAGTATTACCGTGTTGTTCTTCTTGACCGATTGACCGGTAGAAGGACTCACTGAAGTCCTTGTTGCTATCGACTGTGGGGACGTAGACCTGTATGATGTAGACATCCATCAGTTTGGCACTGACTTCGATCATGGTAGTGGCTCACTGTGGGGCACTACTGTCTTTACGGCCTGGTCCATTTCTTTCATCATGATGAGCGCAATTCCATTACAATGCTGTCTGCTATCCTCCCTATGGTAGCAAAAGGGTGTGCTCGTCGATCAGGCACTTTCCTGAGCCCAGTCATCTTATATCGCTGAAACCGAGCATTCTAGAACATTCCAGTCTCTTCATTTCCTGTATTGTGTTCTGCAGTTTTCTGGCTTTGAACAAACTGTGGGCATTCCACGTCACCATTTTAATGGGATTATCTTTCCCTAATGTAATATGTGAAGGATGGGAGATACTGCGCACCACGGCCCCATTTAAGGGGTGCCCGTACTCGGGGCCAATTTTTACTGCTGTAATTATTACGCTGGAAACTTCTTAATGCACTGGTTTTCTATGACATTCTGCATTGCAGTATATCACCCTGTCCACTGTTCCAGCTCTGCTTGACGCTGCCTGGTCCTGAGCCCTTTTGGCTCGCAAGTTCCTCTTGTTGAAGCTGCTGCCCTACAGTTTCAGTATTGTCTGATAGCAGTAAATAATTTACCATATTGGAGAACTTGCAACCACTTTCTGTGTGGCCGTCATTAGCAGCAGACACCCAGGACAGAAACATTTGATGTTTTATTTCAGTTACTTACATTGTAGTTACAAAGGCATGAAATGATTTGGTGGAATAGTGCATGTTATTTAAATTGCCTGTCCAATAAAAATGATTGTGCTTGAGAAAAAAAAGAAAGAAAGAAAGAAAGAAAGAAACAAAGACAGAAAGAAAAATTATGCATAGGTGTGTGATATTTGCTTTTCCACATTGTTCTACACTGCTGAAAGTATGTACTTCAGGACTGATACTGAGACATCCCATACTTATGATGATCTCTGCATATTCATGTCCTGTGTCTAGTTAGTGGTTGGTAAATGCATATTAGGTATTATGTTGTTGGAATGATATGATGCCTCCCGTTTTCACACCAGGCAAATGCCGGGGCTATACCTTAATTAAGGCCACGGGCGCTTCCTTCCAATTCCTAGGTCTTGCCTATCCCATCATCGCCATAAGACATATCTGTGTCAGTGCGACATAAAGCAAATAGCAAAAAAATAGATATGAGGCCTTCTATGTATCTCGTTTTTGAAATTTGAAGTGGTTCATCCAATGCAGAGATATTTGCTGCACTTGGGTTGCTAAACATCTAGTGAGATATAATATGGTTATGTTGTAAGTTGTAACTAGTGCTCAGATAATTACGCATTGAAAAATGCAATATATATATATATATATATATATGTATAATTAAGCAATTTAAAACAGGGAAGTATACATTAACAACCCAAAAAATTTGTACTATCCAGAACCTCACAAAAAATATGAAATAATGAAAAGAAATCAAAATGATGTTAACCAGGCTGAGTGGCTCAGATGGTTGAGGTACTGGCCTTCTGACCCAAACTTGCCAGGTTCGATCCTGGCTCAGTCCAGTGGTATTTGAATGTGCTCAAATACGTCAGCATCGTGTCACTAGATTTACTGGCATGTAACAAACTCCTGCAGAACAAAATTCCAACACCTTGGCATCTCTGAAAACCATGAAAATAGTTAGTGGGACATTTAGCAAATGACATGTATTATTATTATTATTATTATTATTATTATTATTATTATTATTATTATTATTATTATTATTATTATTATTATTATTATTATTACTACTCAAAATGATGTTCTTTTCATCCATTATTTTTGACATTGAAAACCTAATACATAATCTACCAAAGCAATAAAAATGTTGTTGTAAAACTCACCAAATTTGTTGCTGACGAGAAGTTAATTCTTCCCGTTACAGTATAACAGTAATTATTTTAATGTTTGAAAATAGAAACAATTCTCTTACTTCTAAGAATTGATTTGTATTGAGAAAAACAATATTCCTCTACAGGAGATGTTACAGGCGCATATTTAAGATTTGCTGTTACTTCCAGCGACAGTGTTTCTTAATGTCCGACAGTGTGCTCTCTGTTTTACGAGATAAGTTATTACCAATATGTTCTAATGCATGGTACCCTGGATTTTTTTTGTAGTACATAGTTAAATTCTTCTACTGCTTCCTTTGCAATTTGACTTAGTGCAGATTTAGGCTCTAGTAAGAGATTTTCTATTAGACTTATATTTGTGACAAGTACATCATTTCATTCAAGCATTGTGATGGCTGTAGAAATGCAGTTGAAATGTGGCATAAATGTAAATTAATTCCTCCTTTATTCCTTCTCTACATATAGTACCTTAAGTTTCAACAATGCTTTCTGCTTCTTTTTCATTTAGTTCCTTTCATTATGTTCTCAATAATGTGGAAATTGTTACAATAATGTATGGTCAACCTCTAACTGGGTCCCCATCTTGTAATGATGTCGTGCAGCTGTGAGATTGCATTTGGGAGATAGTGGGTTTGAACCCCACTGTCGGCAGCCCTGAAGATGGTTTTCCATGGTTTTCCATGGTTTCCCATTTGCACACTAAACAACTGCTGGGGCTGTACCTTAATTAAGGCCACAGCCGCTTCCTTTCCACTCCTAGTCCTTGCCTGTCCCATAGTCCTCATAAGACCTATCTGTGTCGGTGCAACGTAAAGCCAGTTGTCTATTCTATTTATAATGATCCTTACAAGTGGGAGTGAATTTCTGGAGCCAACTGTTTAAACAAATTGATTCTACTTGGAGATTTAAGGAATACCTTTTTAATGCTTGATATTAAACAGTTAGCATGCTCCAAGCATGTTACATGAATTATTCTGCTATAAAGAAGTTTTAGCCCCCCTGTGCCTTAACACATTGACAACGGCTTATTTTTTCATAGTTTATTCACTAGGAACTAAGTAAAAATTTGGGTATACCTGAACTCTAATGGATATACTAGCACTAGAACCGCCGGAATATATTATATACCTGGAACCGCCGACGCGGTCATTTTGACCGCTATTGAAATTATTATATCTTCGTTCTCGATACGCACGGCTACTCATTATTATCCTTTGGCCTCTGTTTCTGTACATTGATTTATGAGTTTCAATATTTATTTGTCAACAAAAAACGCCAGGCACTCGTTACACTGTCGTCAGTTTCATACCACTATGAATATGGAGTAAGTCCTGGATTTTCTTTCAAGGGGTAATGCGAGCAATCCAACCAGGTGTCATCTTCCCAGTCTGCTACAGTCCACTCCTGATGCCATCAGTACCTGAGGACGCATTATCTGGCCATGGTAGGCTTTAACCTTGGTTGTCGTGTCCCCAATGATACCATGCTTTACATTTTACTATGTCTACGGCTGTACGAGAAGAATTGAAAACTCGTCAGTATTCAGCCTATGTGAGGAATCATAATTTGAATACGGTATAAATCAAGGAACTTCACCATATTTGTTATGCTGATAGTTATAACAATGCTAATATCAACTTACCTTTCAGCCTGAACAATTCGGTTTTGAGCGTGATCTGAATCACCGCTTTCCGAATTATCACTTGACTGGTAGTAATATTTATATGCATTTTTCTTTTTACGTCCTTTATTTGCCTTTGCTGGCGAAATGTAGTGTTTACAGTGTACTATGTCTTCTGGTATGGGCTAGAATAAATTTTTCACTTTCATTGACCTGTCTCAGTCTCTTCCTTGGCTTTGACAATATGAAAGTGACCGAGGTATGCTAGTAATACCATTCCTTATGCAGCCAGTCCCTGTTATGAATGGTGTGAAAATGTCACTCATAGGGTCGGTTGGTGCATGCATTGCAATGAGCTTGGTAGACTGATATGTAATAGCAACTTCTAGGTCGGCGAGGAAAGCAATGGGAAACTACCTCACTCCTCATTTCCCTAGTATGCCTCCTGAGTGACAGCTTTTGGCGGAACTGTGGAGGATCAAACCAGCCTTCGGGCTTATATCTGGACCACTTTCTACATCAGACATATCTTCAGGAACGTCATTCAATAGACTCAACAATTGATGGTTTACTAGATATGTTTACTGCACTGTGAGAAGCTGATGAATGATAAAACTACCGGAGACGCAGCGGAAATAATGCTCGTACAATTCGTAATATATCCGAGTTCCATTGTTGTGTTTTTGAACATTCCTTTGTTGATAGGATAATTATTAGTACATGATTACATCTCACCGAGAGATGTGTGTTATAATACATTTTATTACGAAAATTAATACAGCGGTCAAAATGACCACTCCGGTGGTAGTAGGTATACCCATTACTTACACCCCATCCATTGATTCAAAATTACTTATATTTAACAGGGATTTTCCTGACCACTAATCAGGAAAAGTCACTGAAGCTCAATATCCTACAATAAAAACTGTAGTCAAAATTGAGTTCGGAATATGTGTAGCGGTCATTTTGACCGCTCCGGCGGTTCTAGTGTTAGATAATACACACACACACACACAATGATCACCATGTTTGGCAACGCAGCGGGAAAGGCTTTGAAGCCATTCATCAATAGCTGCATGTATCATGTCCAGTGGAGTTTTTTTGACAGCTGATGTGATTGATCTGTTTTTAACATCTCAATATTGCGGTGCCCTTTTTAACATGCTATCACCTCGAACTTCTGCCACAGAGAATAATACAATGGATTTATGTCCGGACTTCCACTGGGCCAGTCAGCAGCAGCGATGAGCCGTGGGACATTGGTTGCCAATCATTGCTGCGTCATTTTTGCTTCGTGTGCAGAAGCTTTATCCTGCTTTAAAAAAAAACATGATATCCCTTCGAGCAGCTTCAAATTGATACATGGTATCACCTTTTCCAACATTGTCTGGTAGACAGCTGCAGAAGTCTACTCCACCTTCACAAAAGCACCTCCAATTCTTCCCGCCGGGAAACCACCCACCATACCATGATAGAAGCAGGGTGATGACTGCACTGCACACGTGGAACTTTCTTTCTTGCTTCCTTGTAGGACTGTGCTTACACACGATCGTTTTGCTTGTTAAACGACTCTTCCACAGTGAATATTTTTTCATCTGTGAATAGGATGTCGTGATACTGGCTCTCCCCATACGTCGTTAACAAAGCCTGGGATCAAACCCGGCACATCTCCTTTCGTTTTTCAGTTAGTAAATGCCATGTGTATCTTCTATACGCACCAACACATAAATCATCTTTTAGAATGCATGACATAGTTCATGGAGATAAATTCATTTCACGAGACAAAATTGTTTGTTTACACAAAGGATTTCATCAAATCCTTGCATGAACAGCATTTACAACTTCTTTTCTGCGTACTCACCTAGGACATCCTGACCTGATGCTATCAACAGTTGCACCAGTTTTTTTTTAAACCGTGCTATTGTCCAAAACACAAATCATGCATTGATACCGAGAGGTTTCAGCATAGAAAAAAGTTCCTTAGCTCACTTTCCACAACGAAATAATGCCAATACAGCAATACGATTGCCATACACTCCCCACTGCATGTTTCACTGCTGTCTGCTGTTGGCACACTGCAAGCCAGTTACTGACAGAATCATGAATGTGACCTTGTGTACGACGACATACAGCGTTGCCACGCTTCTTCATTCATAATTACCACACTACAGTGCGTTTAGATTTTACTGGCAGAACTTATGGCAGTACTGTGTGCAATGCATCATGAGATCCACCAGCAGGTCTCATTGCCACCAACACGTTAACCATATAGAGGGCAGCATCAGATAAGAACAAAACTATATTTTCTTACCTTATTCCCTCTGGCTGCAATAACGACACTGCATTGTTGAACACTTTAGCAATTATTTGATTTGTTGCTGCTATTTCTTTGACTGTTAGAAGATAAGCATTTAAAATATCATTTTGACCAAGCGTACCAAAACTTTACATGGATTTCTTTTGTGATTTTCATAAATTAAAATAATTTTCGCAAAGAGTAGAGTCACGTGAAGTAGTCTGCTTTATGTGTGTTTCTAAGAGAACATCCTAAATTTACATGTGTTAATTTATATAACAGGGTGTCAAAACTAATCAAAGCGTCACATAGGTATCATTAAATATTGACGACCGAGACCCTGAAATTGAAAAAGTTGCTTCATTTCGGATATTTACTTTTAGTAAACACTGTTTAGCACTTTTTTTTTTTAGTAAAGCAATTTTGAAATGTTCTGCTGGTTTCAATGTTGCATCACCAGAAAACGAGTATCCACACTTATACATCTTTCACCTGCAACGCAAAACATCAATAGCCTATCTGTAAGCACACCTTCATTTTCACGTACATATCTATTGAGTTGAATAGATAATCATAATTTCACTGACAGCATTTTTCTACAAGTGAATTCTAGAGTTTAACTCTAACAAGAATGAGGACCGAAAAGTAACATCTGACCACTCTCATTCTTAATCAATGCTCAACTGCACTGCAGAAGCACTCTGCTTTGACATTACTGGTCTAGTCAAACCCATTGGGAATTATCTGGTGCAAATGAGCTTTTTTTTCATTTTTTGTAATTTTAAAAATTAATTTTAAAATGGTAATTATATTTCTAAGAACATTTTTCTTGTGGAAATCAAAAATATGTCAAATTGTAACAGTATCATCCATATATTATACAATTATGAAAAAAGTAGCCTCCGTGACTTAGGTGGCAGTGCGCCGGCCTCTCACCACTGGGTTTCGTGGTTCAAATCCCGGTCACTTCATGTGAGATTCGTGCTGGACAAAGTGGAGGCGGGACAGATTTTTCTCCGGGTACTCCGGTTTTCCCTGTCATCTTTCATTCCAGCAACACTCTCCAATATCATTTCATTTCATCTGTCAGTCATTAATCATTGCCCCAGAGGAGTGCGACAGGCTTCGGCAGCCAGTATAATTCGTTATTGCGGCCAGAGGGAATAAGGTAAGAAAATATAGTTTTGTTCTTATCTGATGCTGCCCCCTATATGGTTAACATGTTTGCGGTGATGGGTCTCATGATGCATTGTACACAGTACTACCAGTAAAATCTAAACACACCATTGTATGGTAATGAAAGGGGTTTCATTCATCCCATTCCTGACCCGGTCGAATGACTGGAAACAGGCTGTGGATTTTCATGAAAAAAGTCTATAATATGCAGAAACCGCATTATCATCATCAATTCTCTGCTCCGACAAGACAGGTGTGGGTGATAACAAGCCTCCTCTAGACCACAGCTGGTGTTCTACTTTTTCCTGCCAATTTACACCACGTTTGACATGGTCATTGAAAATTTACTTTTCCCAACCTTCAGGAGGCTGCTTCCCTCTGGGCCTGTTACGAACAACATTCTTTTCATAGGGGTCCTGTTTGGAGCCATCCTTCTCATGTATCCATACTATCGTAATCTGCTTAATTCTAAGCTTTCCAACAGACTCGTGTCCAATCAAAGTTGTTGCCAGATACTCTGATTCCTTGTTTTGCCTCTCCTTGTGTTTTAGAGACAAGAACAGATGAACTTCATTTCAGTGGCTTGTAGTAAACTTTTTGCAGGTCCAGTCAGAATTGCTGCTTCCATTCCATATGTTGGAATTTATACAAGATATGTTTTGAACTGTGATCTTTGAAGCTTGGGGAAATGTGTTTGGAAGTATTTGACGACCGAGCTTGATAGCTGCAGTCGCTTAAGTGCGGTCAGTATCCAGTATTCAGGAGATAGTAGGTTCGAACCCCACTGTCGGCAGCCCTGAAAATGGTTTTCCGTGGTTTCCCATTTTCACACCAGGCAAATGCTGGGGCTGTACCTTAATTAAGGCCATGGCCGCTTCCTTCCCACTCCTAGCCCTTTCCCGTCCCATCGTCGCCATAAGACCTATCTGTGTCGGTGCGACGTAAAGCAACTAGCAAAAAAAAAAAGTAGTTGACGAACAGAGTGGTAGAATTTTGATGCAGCTTGTATACTGTTGCCTATTTCTTGGTTTATGTATTGTCAGAAGAAACAAAGCTCCCTAAGTATTTTACGTTATATTAGTAATATCTGCTTCTTCATTTTGCACTCACAGGTGGAGTGCTTCAGGATTTCGACTCATCATCAAACCAACTGTCTTAGTTCAGCTGATGACCAGTCCCATTCTTTCAAATTCTTCTTGCCAAAGATCTAGTTTAGCTTGTACATTGGTTTCTGTCTCATCCCATAGCATAACATCACCAAATACAAGCACATTTGTTGTCTGATCATTCCTTTCCACTGCTTATATAACCTCATCTTATAATAATGAAGAGAACTGGTGATTGATAACTTCTTTGTAAAGGGTTAGAAGCTTCATTTCGATTGGTCCGTATTGAACTGAGATTACATATATATTTATTTAAGTACAATTTACTATTCCACCTATTCAGTACTTCTTTGTTGGACACAACTCCTGGCTTCAAAACAACTTAACCTGCCTTCTTGCATCTGCACATAGCTCTTTGTTTCTCGATATAGTTGGTTAACTCAAGCTATAATCTCACCTGGCACTTCTTTATGTCTTGGACGCTTGCGTGCTACGTGATCATATGCCTTTTCAGTATCCAAGAATATAACCATAACAATTCTATTATTATCCCAATATTTTTCAAAGAGCATTCCTGTCAAAAAAATTAGGTCTACGGTCGATCTGTCTGGTCTAAATATATGTTGTTCTTCCTCAAGTTTAGGTTCAACAAATTTTCTGATTTTGCTCTCCAGGATGGACTTTTAACATTTTTAACCCATGAGATAGACTTCTATAGTTGCTACACTTCTTTCGGTCACCTTTCTTAAATAGTATGATTATTGATTATGATTTGCCTTCAGTCATTTGGGATTTAATTTTCCTCCCAAATTTTATTTAGTACTCTGTACAACCATTGTATCCAAGTTCTTCAAGTGCTTTGATCCTGTCCACACTGAGCTCATCCAGTCCAGCAGACTTGTTGTTACTTGTTTTTTGTTTTACATATTGGTATCTCCTCTGAGGTTGAGAATGTCATCTATGAGTCATCATTTTTATTACAGTTCAGTAAGTAATTGAAATATCTATTGAACTCGTGTAATATTTAATTTTCATTTTGAGATACCTCTCCATTTGTTTACAAGATCATAGTTGCATTTCCATTCCTCTTTGTCAGCTATTTTTTGACACGTTTTATAAAATTCACATTTTGAGACTTGGGAAACATTGTTTCTTGCACATATGCATATATTTCAATCAAATAAATAGAAGTTACTACTTAACTATCCTAGCCCTAGTTATAATCTTCTAAACAATAATTTGCAACTCTCTTACTCTTGGCTGGCTGGCAAACAATTAACAGACACAATTCAAATCACATGTAGTATGTGACGCCATCATTCAAAACTGCCTTTCTAACTGCTATGTTGGTAACAGACATTAAACTAAGAGTAGTTGATAACACTTCGAATGGTGAAGTCTATTTAATTCTGTAAAATCATGCAAAACAAGTGTTTATTTGCTATACAAATTGTGTTATGCATTGCTTATGTTTCCCGTAATTGTCATTTTAGTTTTAGACAAGACTCTTAATCACTAGCTTGTTCTTATGTATTTTCGAATAATCTTAATTGGATATATCTGTTTTAAAGAAAATACATTGATACACTAGAACCTCATTAATCCGGACCCCATTAGTCCGGACTTCACTTACTCCAGACAGCCGTTTACTAATAATACATAAATGCAATTATAATTTCAGATCCATGATTTTCAAATTCACGTCTGCTGTCAATGATATAAAACAATCAACTTCGATTAACTCGTGGATGAAACTTTTAATAAATGAAGAGGTTGAACCAGATACGGCTGGATTGGAAACGCAGGATTTTCACAACACACTCCACCAAGGTGGTGAAAATTCAGCAACACTGGAAGACATTGAGTTGTGGCTAGAAGCAGATGATCATCTAGGTTGTCACATTTTAACCGAGGAGGAGATCATTGAAAGTGTGATCGCTGCAGAAGGCTCTGAAATGGATGAATATGGCCAGGATGAAGCAGATAATATTATTAACCCTAAGCCAAAACTTAGTGAAATTAAAGATGATCTAAACATTGTTATTAAATACGTTGAAGATAACGATGAAAAAGCTGCATATTACAAACATTTGAGGCAAGAGGCAACAGCAACTGTGTGAGTTAATCATTAAAGAAAGAAGGAAGATGACAAGAGATAAGCAGTTTCTTCAAACCAGTAAGCATGTGCCTTGACTGCTATGTTGTAATTCTGTACTGCACTAGTTATTCTGTATTTTGTAGGGCCTAATACTGTTCTGCAGTAGATCTTGTATAAACTAAATAACCTTTGTATTTCTTGAATTTAGAATACTGTACAGTCCATGTTCTTTTTACTGAAGACAGTGTTATGTATATACCTTGGCCCATTTCATACCTTATTTTGTTTAACCCGGACTTTCATTAATTCAGACAACCTAGAGCCCTAATTAGTCCAGATTAATGAGGTTCTACTGTATTTAAATAAGCTTTTTGGTAATTTACAGACGATTCAATTGGAATTACGATAATTATAGTTTGGTGTGGAGGTGAGAAATTGATGATACGGGCTTGACCAGAGTATGGTATGTGGAGATGAGGCATGATGTATTTGTCATTAGCTGCATATATATACAGGGTGAAGCGTAATTGTGCACTCGGGAGTCGCAGCGCGACTCCTCACATGCCAGCAATAAAAAAATGTCTCTTACAAAATTTCGTCTTGCGAGTATATCCGGCAGAAAACGAATGTTAAAGAGTAGCAATCTGGCAACACTGTAACCATATGTAGGGTAACAACCGCTCTCAGCACATTCACGTCGTGCTGTACAGTTGGTGCAGTGGGTAGAGTTTTTGGTTGGCACGCAGGAGGTCGATGGTTCGATCCTGGGTTGAGGTGCATTTTTTATTTGCTAATTTCCATTTGACATTACCTACTGTAATACAGTAAGACACCGTTTCTGAGGTCACATGTATCCTACATTTACAAAATAATAATAATAATAATAATAATAATAATAATAATAATAATAATAATAATAATAATAATAATAATAATGCATTGAGATACGTACTAAAGAGCATGCGGTTACCAGACGCAATGTTTAAAGGCAGAATTATTGGGACCATGATGATAACACATACAAATTGTAACCGAGTTTGGACATTATTCGCAGAGCACATTGCTAGGCCTACTGATAACGTAAGGCCCTAACGAAATGTAATGGACCTGAACGAAGCAAGAATAATAGTTGGTACTAATCTATGGGACCATTGGAGGAGGGTACAAAGAAAACATGTTTCACATCTAGTAGATGAAGTGGTGCGAATAAATTCACGCCCACGACGTGGAAAGGGCGCCTTTCAAAGCTGACCAATGAAAACGATTGTTCGTCCATTTCTAGGATCCTAGTATGTAACTGCAAATGGTTTCTAGAGGACCCACTGCAATCGTTGTTGACAATTAAGATGCCAGATACCATACCACCTGGACTACATTTACGAAATAAAAAACATACGCCTCAACCCAGGATTGACCACTCGACCTCCTGCATGCTAAACCAAAACTTTATCCCTTGCACCAACTGTACACTACGACTAACTACTCCTGACAGAGGTAGTTACCCTACATGTGGTTACAGTGTTGCCAGATTGCTACTCTTCAACGTCGTTTTTCTGCCGGATATACTCGCAAGATGAAATTTTGTATGAGACATTTTTTTATTGCTGGCATGTAAGGAGTCACGCTGCGACACACGAGTGCGCGAATTACGCTTCACCCTGTATATATAAGGTAAGAACACTCATTGGTCTCTTGAGATTAGTGTTTTGTTACTTCTCAGTGATAATGAATGATGAACCAACCAACCCTCAGGTCCAAGTAAAAAATCTCTGACCTGGCCGGGAATCGAACCTGGGGCCTCCAGGTAAGAGGCAAGCACACTACCCCTACACCATGAGGCCGGCACACCAGAATGTCACATTACATAAAATGGGTCATAATCAAACAGATATCTTACAGTCATGGGTAAAATTGAGAATGCTAGTTTGCTCCATCTAGAGAATGGCATGTCTGCTTATAAGACAGCCGTGCAGTAAACTCAGCAAGTTTGAAAGAGTTGACATTGTTAGCATGTGAATATGAGAGTGCAATGTGTTGCTGTAATGAAATTGCACAACCTGTTTTGTTGTGCACCGGCTATGTAGAGAATGGTATAAGGGAGGAAGGAGAAAATGTTTGGAATGTTCTAGAGTGGACTTACCTGTCATACAACACATGATTAAATTCCAAATTAGTTTGAGCAGGTGATCGAATTAAGCAAGATATAAAAATTACTCGTTAAGTGGAAAGAAAACGAGTAAATAACAAGAAACAAAAATGAGAGATCCAAAAGAGTGAGACAGATAAAATAATTAACACAGACAATAATAAACATTTGAAATAAAGAGGAAGAAAGATATAATAGCAGACATATAGCCAACTCGTCCTTTAAAGAATTGTGTTGTCTAGCAGTTATGTACAGATGCTGGGAAGTTAAATTACTGTAATTATAATATCGTCCCTGGAAAGGCAAAGTATCATAAGCAAAAAAATATCTAGCTGAAGGATTCTACTTCATGAAAGTTTCCTTCCCACAATTTAATATACTTAGTGCATCTTGAATGAAATGCAACCATTTCTTCTTTGAAGACAACAAGTTCTCTTTTCTGTCTGTTAGGTTTTGCTTCAGGTGTTTGAGTTTGCAGGCCACTTTTGTTACAGTGATGTTAGTCTTCTCCATTTTGAGAATTGCCTGATTAAATAACTGCAGCTCTCCACGAAGAAATTGCAAGTACACTTCTACACATTCATTATCAAAGAACTTATTACTGTTGGGCATTGCTCTTGTGAGCAAAAGTAGGATTTAAGTCCTTGGAACGTCTGGATTATCCTTTCTAAGGTAGCAAGAGCTTCTTGCATTCTGCATCCACAGAATTGCAAACAAATTTCAACTCTGCAACACACACTGTTTATATGTGTAAAATTGAGAGTTTACTGCATGGCTGTCTTATAAGCAGACATGCCATTCTCTAGATGGAGCAAACTAGCATTCTCAATTTTACCCATATAATATTTTTACTGCAAGAACTTCAGTATCTATAAGAAGAAAATCCACTACTGTTTGAAGACAATTGTGCACTATATGGGCAGCACAGCCAATACTCAAATGTTCTGTGTCAAATCCATTATTCAGCTGATGGTACATATTTTTTCCACCTCTTCTTTCACTTCCCCGAAGTTGGTGTTGCAGTTATCTGCACAGAAACCTATAACTTTCTGCTCAAGTTCATACTTCTGATGACAGATACTAAAATACCACTTAATATCTCTGACATTTCCCTTGGAATTGACGAAATGTCTAAAAGTTTCACTTTCACCCCCTGTGAAGATAAGAAAAACCTCGTTAACAGTGGTAACATTTTTATCTTCCGCATATTAGAGGTATCAATGGATATGATCACAAAAGAGGCTTCTTTTAAATCTTCCTTGACTTCATCAACTGATAAAAGAGTTAAAACTGTGCATATCACTAATTCACATTTCATATGTGCAAGACTAAATTTTGCGTCAAGCAGTTGCAAAATTAATGTTGCCATACAGTATCATGTCTATAGTTGCAAAATTAGTTTCAAACTACAGTCAGCTGATTTGAAACAAATCATGAGAGGCTGTGTGGTAAGCAAAAGTTGCTTCTTCAGCAGCCATTGCAAGTTCCTTGTTCTGAGGATCCGTGCTCTTGAAATACAAGGCGATATTCAAATTAGATGCTCCTGATACAGCAGATTTGTGCTTCACACTCCGCACGTGGTCTATGATACCAGCTCGACCTCCATGTGCTACAGTAGAAACACTGCCAGAATCACACATTGTGAACATGTAACTCTGCTTTCTTGATTACACAGTGTTTTCAAAAATTGATATTCTTTCCAAAGCTCATCTGTAAATTTACAACTCAGTTTTGGCATTTTAGAAAGAAAGTAGAGACACTAGCAAAAGAGAAAGACACCATTCACCAAATAACAGAGAAAACAATAACCAAGTGGCGAGTTACTTGCGTCATTACATTGATTATGTTTTCCTATAGCTTAACGACATATATGGTGTAAAGAATCCTTGCCTTCTTGATCATTAGTAGTGCACATGGAACAACACATAATCGTGTAGATTATAGTCAATGTTAAAGGTGAACATGTTACAAAAATACACCACCACCACAAGATCACTTACAAAGAATGAGACTATGTGAATTATTTTTGAAAAGCAGTTTTCATAAAAACTGGGACAAAACTATGAGCCGTGCAGGACACCAGAATAGAACTTCCAAATTGGGGCATATGGTAACCCTATCCCTGAGTCCAGTGATGCAGCCTCTCTCGAACTTCGTGGATGTTTAAATGTTGTTGAATGCGACTCTGCAGCATGGTGCATTCTTACTAACTTTCACTTCGTATGATTATATTGCCTTTCCTGGTGTCTCGCCTTGTGACTGATGCTGTAGGAATGCTAATACCTCTAACGGTGCTTCCACTTATGTGTCACCAAAACTGAATCGGCAGCATAACTACGTATGACAAACCTGTCTACCTACTTGGTCTTTTCTTGTGGCATATATTCTGGGTGTGCATTTCTTTTGATTTACCACCGAGTGCCTGTTTTATATTGAATGAAGTATATAAAATTTATTAGGTTTCATCCAACTAATATGATACACATAGTTTGCATAAAGTATCTCTTTGACTATGCAGAATGTAATAGAACATAACTTGTTAAATGGGAACTTTTGTTTATTTTTTAATTCAGCTCTCAGTTTTCTTCTTCTTCTTTCCGATGAGGCCTACTAAGGACCACGTTCCAATTTCAATTCAGTTCTTCATACTGTGTTGTTTTCTCTTCCGCTCCTTCCAATATTCTTTCATCCTTTCACTATGCTGTTTCCTTCTGTCCTCGGACCACTTCGCACCAGGCTTCTTGTTCAATCTTCCTTGGAATCCTTCCATACTTACTACCCCCTTTCTAAAAATTTCTCTGTCCATAGTTTCTTCTTCTCTTATATTATTTCTTTCTAAATCTTTCTTTACTTTTTGAATCCAGCTAGTTGTTGCCTTTTTGTCCCAAAGGTACTTGAAAATCCTTTTTGTTAATCTGGAACCATCCATTCTGTAAATATGTCCGAAAAATTGCAATCTCCTTTTTCTTATGGTTTCTGTTATGTTTTCTGTGTTCCTGTATATTTCATCATTAGATCTTAATTTCCGTACTTCCTTTGTTTTCACAGGGCCTAAGATTTTTCTCATGATTCTCCTTTCTAGTACCTCAAGTTTATCTAATCTATAGTGTAGTATTAGGCATTCACTTGCATATAAGCATTCCGGTTTCACCACTGTAGTGTAGTGCCATATTTAAAGATTTTTAGATAGACACTTTTTGTTATAAAAATTCTTTGTGATACCATATGCTCTTTCCATCTTGTGTACGCTTTCTTCTACTGCAGATTTGTCTAAACCATTTTCTTGAATTATTTCTCTCAGATATTTGAATTTCTTTACTCTTTCTACTGGACCAATATCTGTTGCCAAAAATTTTGGAGCATTCTTGATGTTTGTAATAAATTTTGTTTTTTCTATGAAGATTCTCAAACCTGTCTTGTTGGCTATTTCTTCCAAGAGATTGATTTGTGTTGTTGCACTTGTTAGGTTTTCTGACAATATAGCGAAATCGTCTGCAAATGCTAAGCAATTTATTTCAGTGCCTTTGTTTTTTCTCCCCAAAGTTACTGGCAAAATGTTATGCTCTTTAAGCTTTACATTTTCATTCTAGATGCATAATATTTCATCAAATTCTGTAAATTATTTCTTAGACTAAATCCAACTTTGGTGAGTTTCAGTGTTGTGGTTTTGATTAGAACAAGTGTGCTACTCTCACTGATCTGTCACAGTCTCATTCATGGCTTTAACAGTTACTGACAGTAAGGATATATATGCTTCATGGAACATGTATTGGAAGTCTGTTGTGTGGATCATGAACTGATTTATTCACTGTGGCTCCCATTGACTGTACACAGAGATCGCCGTGCTGTGGTGGTCGGGAGGGAAGTTGCTGAATTCCTCTTGTTACCAAACGATGTCTTAGTCTGGCATGATGACCAGGCAAGTTGGCCGTGTGGTTAGGAACACACAACTGTGAGCTCGTATCCAGGAGATAGTAGGTTCGAACCCTACTATCGGCAGCCCTGAAGATGGTTTTCTGTGGTTTCCCATTTTCACACCAGGCAAATGCTGGGGCTGTACCTGAATTAAGACCACAGACGCTTCCCACTTCTTGGCCTTTCCTATCCCATTGTCGCCATAAGACCTGACTGTGTCGGTGTGACGTAAAACATATTGTTGAAAAAAAAGTCTGTCATGGAAGTTGTCCAAAGAGTTTAATTACAAATTAATTACAATTACAATTAATTACAATTACAAATCAAATAAACTGTTCATTTTATTACAATGCACTGGATTTCAAATATCCCCATAGGTATAAATCTAGAGGATTGAGATCTGACAATGTTGGTGGCTACTCAGAGTGGTCCGATTATTCCAATCCATCTACCACAAAACTTTGCGCTAAGAAAGTCAATCCTGTCTTTTCCAATATAAGCTTTCATGTTTGTGTCATACATCCTCTTAAAGAAAGGCATTCTCACCTGGAAAAAAGTCTTGGCATGCTGGATGATATTGTTTACAACACTTGTAGATATATATTAGGATTAAGATTTCCTTTAATAGTTTTATTAATATTATTGTTTGTGGAAGTTGGTCTTTTGTGCCATCCAGTGTGGATTTTCTGGAGCCCAGTATTGCAAGTATGGCAGTGTACTGTATCACTAGGACAGAAAAAGGGCTCATCTAAAAATATGATATTAATGATGTTTTAGTTTGTTTACTCTGTTTATGTTTCACAAAACTGACTTCTTCTTACCGAGGCTTAGTTCCTCCTCTACTGCAGTCTGGAAGGTAGTATGGCCCTCTAGGAAATGCTATGATTCAATTTCCTGGAATAAAGGAATATCAGTTTGGCGAATTTTTTAAACTCTCCTGCACTCTTGTTTATCATTATGTTGTGGGTATCAAACAAAGAGCCAATAGCATGAACTAATTTCCTTGTTGGGTCTATGGTCTTCTAGTTATGTAGCTTCACCGATGCCGACTGAGCTGTGTATGAACATTTGGCCTTTGTGGCAAGTTTCAATTTTACTGGAAGTTTTTTGAACTCATTTAGTATGATCTGATTAAAAATTTTGTCATTGAAAAGTTGTATTTTCAATGCTTAATCTGCCAGTTTTACATCAATCAAATGGATCCTTCCAAGATGTTTATAAGTTCCATGAGAGGAAGACATCGTACAGAAGTGAGTATTGCTTGCAATTTCATTACCTGGATATCTTGTGGGATGGTGTTCTGGAAATATTTGACTCTAACATTATTGTAAGTGCCTGCCCTATGATATAGGAGTAGCATGCCTGCCTCTTACGCGGAAGCCCTAGGTTTGAATCCCGGCCGGGTCAGGGATTTTTACCTGGATCTGAGGGCTGGTTCGAGGTCCACTCACCCTACGTGATTAGAATTGAGGAGCTATGTGGCAGTGAGATAGCGGCCCCGGTTTAGAAAGCCAAGAATAACGGCTGAGAGGATTCGTCATGCTGACCACACGATATATCTTAATCTTCGGGCTGAGCAGCGGTCGCTTGGTAGGCCAAGGCCCGTCAGGGCTGCAGTGCCATAGGGTTGGGTTTTTAGCATTATTTTAATCTTGGGCCCAGTATGTACTGATATAGGTAGCAAAGAATCTTTGTCATAATTTTGTTATGAGTCTGTGCAAAAAATTGTCAGGTAAAAGTTATTATGTCTATTTCAATAACCTTTTTCCTTGGTTACTCTGATGAAGTTACTGTACGAAGGAATTATACAGGGTGAAGCGAAATTCGCGCACTCGGGCGTCACAGCGTGACTCCTCACATGCCAGCAATAAAAAAATGTCTCTCACAAAAGTTTGTCTTGCGAGTATATCCGGCAGAGAAAGAACGTTGAAGGGTGGCAATCTGGCAACACTGTAACCACATGTAGGGTAACTACGTCTGTCAGCACGTATTAGTCGTGCTGTACGCTTGGTGCAGTGGATAGAGTTTTGGGTTAGCATGCAGGAGGTCGAGGGTTCGATCCTGGGTTGAGGCACTTTTTTATTTGCTAATTTCCATCGGACATTACATACTGTAATACAGTAAGACACTGTTCCTTAGGTCACATGTATCCTACATTTACAAAATTTAGTAACGCTGAACACGTTGTAACGCATCTAGTAGATGAAGTGGTGTGAATAAATTCACGCCCACGACGTGGAAAGGGCCGTTTTCAAAGCCGACCCATGAAAACGAATGTTTGTCCATTCCTACGATCGTAGTATGTAAGCGCAAATGGTATCTAGAGGACCTGCTGCAATCGCTGTTGACGATTAAGACGCCAGATACCATACCACCTGGACTACATTTACGAAATAAAAAACATGTGCCTGAACCCAGGATCGATCCCTCGATCTCCCGCATGCTAAACCAAAACTCTATTCACTGCACCAACTGTACAGCACGACTAATACATGCTGACAGAGGTACTTACCCTCTATGTGGTTACAGTGTTGCCAGATTGCCACTCTTCAACGTTCTTTTTTTGCCGGATATACTCGCAGGACGAACTTTTGTGAGAGAGATTTTTTTATTGCTGGCAAGTGAGGAGTCGCGCCGCGACGCCCGAGTGCGCGAATGTCGCTTCACCCTGTACATGTATGTGGAACTACCAGAGCCAACAGGAAAGACCAGCCTTCTGATTTCAGAGGCCCCAAGAAACTGAAGCTGAAGAAAGGTGAATGCAGGAAATAGTTGAGGGATCATAAAAAGGTCTGTGCATTTGTCTGACAGAACAAAAAACCAGTCACGTTATTGTCTACTACTGCTGATCTTCGATCTGATGGGATAGTAAAACAAAAATAGGTAAGGGTGGACAGAAGTAGGATGTTTCATTACCAGTAGCTCTTATTAACTACAAAAAGTACATGGGAGGAGTTGATTTCGCAAATCAATCTTGTGCCTATTACGATATAGGTAGGACATCAAAGAAATTATGGAAATTTCTTGTAAATGCTATCTTGAACATCACCATAATTAACTGTTTCTTACCAAGTAAGTGACTGTGTGGTTTGTGTCACATAGGTATCACCTAGCATTTGGTAGATAGTGGGTTCGAACCCCACTGTCAGCAGTCCTGAAGATAGCTTTCTGTGGTTTCCATTTTCACACCAGGCAAATCCTGGGGCTATTCCTTAATTAAGACCATGGTCGCTTCCTTCACACTTTTATCCCATCGTCACCAGAAGATTCATCTCTGTTGGTGCAACGTAAAGCAAATTGTAAAATAGAAAAATCAGTTTCTATTTTCTTAAACAAACCAGCCTCAAACATCCTAGCATGGTCACACACACGTGCAGTTTCATAGGAACTTGAGTAAGCAGCTCACAGGGACTTCTTCCAGAAAGCATATCGGCAACTCAGAATTACCCTAGTCTGCGCTATCACCAAAAAATTTGCATGAACTGATGAAAATTGATGTCCTGTGTGGAAAATAAAACCAGGACCAAGTCAGAAAGACAAGACCAAACATCAACTGCACATAACCAGTGTGCAATTCCTATGTGTAAGGCAGCTTGTTTTTTAACCTACCATAAAATGTGTGGTGTAGAAGTAGATCAAGTTTTAGCAGTCTGAAATGACTAAAATACCAGTGTCAGTTTACTTTCACTAACTGGCACACAACCTGTAGGGAGGGAAAAATTTGAAAAAACTCTGCCTCTGGAAAAATATTTTGTGCATATAACTAGAATGGTTTTTTTAATCTATTAAAATGAAAGAACATGGAGATATCAAAGCCTTCACATTTGCAGATGATGTTGCGATCTGGAGTGACTCAGAAGAGGAATTGGGAGAGAGAATACAAAGCTGGAATGAGGAGTTTAAGAAATATGGTTTAAACATCAGCAAGACCAAGACGGTGGTGATGAAAGTGTATGGGGAAGGAGCAGAACCAATAGTCATGTTAAATGAAGCTCAACTGGACAGCATTCCAGTTTTCAAATACTTGGGTAGCATTATATCAAATGACAACCTAGCAAAACATGAGGTGAACAATCGAATCAATAAGGCAGCACAATTTTACCACCAGGTAAGACACCTGCTGTGGGATGAGCAAATACCCATGAAAACAAAAATGACATTGTACAAGTCCTATTATACACCAATTCTTACATACAGTCTCGAAACCACAACACTGACCAATAGAGATAATTCCAAACTTCAGGCAGCTGAAATGAAATTCCTACGCACTATGATCCAGAAAACCAGGAAAGACAAGATTAGGAATGAGAAAATTAGAGAATAAGTAGGAATAGATGATTCTCTCCTCAATAAGATTCAGATATCAAGACTGAAGTGGTTTGGCCACATGAAGAGGATGCCAGTAAACAGAACTGCAAGGAAGGAATTTGACAGAAAGGTAGAAGGAAGACGACCCGTGGGAAGGCCACGAAGGAAATGGGTAGATTTAGTTAAGAGCGATGTACTGCTGAGAGGTCATGATTGGGACAAGTTGGTGGAGGAAGAATGGTACAAGGACAGGATGAGATGGAGGAGGCTCATATACCACACCCAGGAAACTGGAGATGGTTTAGGATGATGAACTAGAATGGTTTTGTTAATAGTGTAAAATTTGTATTATAGTGAAAATCTTCTCAAAACTAAAAATATCCTTAAAATAAAAAAAAAAAGTTATATTCAAATGATCATAAATTTTATAATTTATTTTTATCTGTCAGAATTAATCTGCCCCATTTTGGTGAGTGAAAGTTTAATTTTCTTTTTCCACAGCAGTGTTACACACATCCCACATAAAAATTACTGGTATATCGGAGTAGTAGTTTTATATTTACAACTCTTCATACATTGGCTCTACAGATCTGGAGGCGTAAAGAGGGAAAAAAGATGTCTGGAAAGTTACATTTGTTTAGCCTTAATTATCCAAGGGAGAGGGTTAACAATAAAATGATATACCGGTAATTAACAGCCAGATATGTTTCTCGCAAAATGAATCATTTGTTAGCAACCTATATACCCCAGATCATTTAAGTTAAGTCATGTATTGTTTGTTTTTTTCCATTACTTAGATTAAGTTAAATGAGCCATGATCAACAGTACTGTGTTCAAGGTGTGTTTCATGTACATGTTTCTGTAATGTTGGCATTCAAGGAGTGCTGTACTATACAGATATTGCTTTACAAAAAAAGACATGTTTCAGCAAGTAACAATTTTGAACTATATGGTATGAAGAACTGTCGTGTCGTCTTTCAGGGAAATGGATCTGAAATTTATGTTCTCTAATTGATGAAAATTTACTGTATTTTGCTTCATAAAGAAATATTTTGGGAATCTATTAGAATGAGCTCTGTCATTTTGTTTGCAGAGATACCATGTATATTTGTTGCTTATTAATTTATATACCTACTCTGAAATTACTGCAGATGTGTCTGTTGCTTACAGTATTGTCCAGCTATATTTCAAAAACCACAACTTTTTCCCTAGTGAAGATGATCTGATAATTATGTACACTCCCAGAAATAATAATAATGATATTTGTTTTTACATGCCAGTAAATATAACAAAACGAAGCTGACGTATTTGAGCACCAGCTTGAGCCAGGATCGAACCTGCCATTTGGGGTCAGAAGGCCAGCACATCAAACATCCAAGCCACTCAGCCCGGTGAAATAATAATAATAATAATAATAATAATAATAATAATAATAATAATAATAATAATATGCATTTAAAACTTATTATTTCATAAAAATACTGTACAAAACATATTAGGGTCCGTTCACTTAATAATGTGCATATTAGTTGCAAAAAATGTATCTTCAGATATGCAAGTGTGACAATAAAACTACAGTAACTCTTTTAAAATTACATTTAACTCTTTCCTGGCTGGAAACATGAATATTTTGTAACTGTTTTGAATGTTATTTCATAAAAATATATTCTGTTTTTGATATACTGTATTTCTCAATACCGGGCGAGTTGGCCGTGCGCGTTGAGGCGCGCGGCTGTGAGCTTGCATCCGGGAGATAGTAGGTTCGAATCCTACTATCGACAGCCCTGAAGATGGTTTTCCGTGGTTTCCCATTTTCACACCAGGCAAATGCTGGGGCTGTACCTTAATTAAGGCCACGGCCGCTTCCTTCCAACTCCTAGACCTTTCCTATCCCATCGTCGCCATAAGACCTATCTGTGTCGGAGCGACGTAAAGCCCCTAGCAAAAAAAAAAATATATATTTCTCAATAAAGTCTTGGAAAATATAAAAATAAAAAGGGTGAACTTCAAACATTACAGAAGACCATGACCTTGATGGCTAAAACATTAAACTTTTCTTAACTAGACCGATTTTATTCATACATCACTATTCTGCAACTTTTTCCTTTTAGGATATGAATCACAAGGGAAGGAATAGTCTTAATAATGGTTGATACAGTGGCAGGAAGAAAACTCTGCAAGAAATGCATTGTTTGTTTAATCAGATGAATCCAAACCAAAATGTAACACAGTCAAAAAAAAAAAAAAAAAAAGGAGAGAAATAGAAATATAGAAAATCAGCCAAAAGTGACAGAACAAAGAGTATTACAATAAAGAAAATGCCCTTGGAGTTTTATCTGTTTAACAGCAACATACTGCCATCAGGCAACTAGCACAGGGTTGCAATGTCAGTATATTATCAATATGAAGAGGAATTTGCTTGTTGCAAACTGCGATAGAAGCATATGTGTGTTCTTTTGTTTTTTAATGTCTAAAGCCATCTCTTTTCAGTTTTGACTCAGTTAATTTATATCTGTTAGACTCTTCAGTCTGCCAAAATTAATTTTGAGTAAATAAATTTATAAACTACCTGAAAGATAAAAACATATGGTAACAGTATTACACCTAAAAAAGAAGTAACTTAATTAAAATTCTAGAATTCTAAAATTCTAGTTTCAGCAGACTCATTTTCTTTCATTAGCTATGCAAAAAGAAAGGGTCAAACTACATGCAAGTTTTGTTGCAAAATGAAACAAATTATTATAATAATGCACATTTTTGTTATATTCAATAAATAACATTCCCCTGTATTTGAGAGCTATTTTAATTAAAACGGATGGTGGGAAGTCCAAGAGCCCACTGGATGGACATCGTAAAGATGGGCAATGCAGATCAGGGAAGGATACTGGAGGACATCGTTAACTAAAAAAACGTATCCCACTAAGATCGAGTAAAAGAGGCTCGCCAACAGTACCTGGGAAACTGGAAATATAAAATGATGATGATGATTTAATTAAATTCAAAAGTTTGTTGAATAATTTTAATGAAATAAGTGGTTTTTTAAATATATTTTTAATATTTTGCAAAATTAAATTCCTATAAAAGTAATGTGCCATCTGAAATAACTGCCATCTTGAACACACAAAGAAATGTTGCACGTGCTTGAAATACGGCATGAGGTAATGTCAACACATCATTTTCTATCTAATTGCAGTATAGTACATATTTAAGTGTACGCCTACAACACCACAAGTGCTAGTAATTACGAACAAAACCAAATGTGAGCCTTTTGCTTTCTGTCAGGGCTTCAGAAATAAGCATTCTAAATGTTTTCAAGATTATAAGAGAAAAGACACACTGGACAAACATGAAAAACACGTGTCGTGAAGAACAATCAGCAAGGCAAGCTAATGAATCAAGAATTGCGATGATCAGAGAAGCCCTTGACTATGTAAAAAGTGCAAAAGACTTTAAAGAAGAATGTATACATGATTCAACCAAAGCATTTGTGTAAATGAATACCCTGGGAGAAAAATTAATCATTCAGAAATGCAGAAAATATGGCAAAGTAAATTAGTGGAAGTGGTAACCTACCGACTGCAAATCGATTCTGCCAACATTATATTCTCCTGTTTGGGGACAAGAAATGAGAAGAAATAAGGGAACACATTCAAGACAAATAGGCCTATGAGGTCCTTTTATATGATGAGATGACAGATAAGAATGGAAGTTGTGTCTTCAATATCTTGTTCCTTCCTCTCGAATCATCCATGAAACAAAGGACATACTTGGTTGGGTATTTCTGGATACAGCTAATAGTTGAAACTGGGCTAATTTTAGATACTATAAATTTATATAACATTGATAAAAGAAAATATACTTGCTGTAATTCAAGTCAGCATGCTATATGACATAGTGAATTCAGATATTACAGTCTTACTGATGAGTTCAATCATATTCTGTGTTGTAGTCGATTGATTGGAAACATATTTGAGAATCACATGTAAGACGTAAAAGTTACTGTAGTGAAAATGAAAAGTGTTCTTCTCAAGACAAGGATTTAGGTACTAACATTTGCACACATTACTAGACCATCCGACAATTTCCGTACTCGTATCAGTACATGGGATTGATAACCAAAGAAACCTAAATCTGTTACTACAAAACAAATCAATAATACATATTACAGGTTTTGATTAACTGAAAATTAATAATAATGCTACCATCCCATCAAGCTCCTTCACCATCCTGGCCTTATTTTCAGAGGGCCCTGATTACTGCTGCAGTATTGTCTACTTAACAAGCATAGAAGGGCTTCAGAATGATCTTTCTTTCTTTCCCTCTTTCTTTTGAAAGTTAGTCTTGAAAATATTTGTGGAGTTTAGGAAACCGAGCATGGTTCGCGATAAGCATATGGAATAAATGTTTGGTTTACAAGTGGAATTCTTGTTCAGTGCATGGTATTAGTGTTGCATTCTAACACTCGTTGTTGAACGTTATTTGTGTTACCTATCAGTGTTGTGATGTATAGTATAGGACAATGTATTTTTCTAGTTGAGACATTTCTCATAATGTAGAAATCGTATGACAGAGCCAAATACAAATTTCTACATTGTTTCATTGGCACCACAATGCCTTCATGACAATACACAACCAAGTTGTTCAGGAAATTATAAGAAACAGGATCTGTTTTAAACAGAAAGAGAGAACCACAGAAGGGTGTACTAACAGCGGAGATTATTGCAGATATTGAAGCATGAATTGATATCCCAAGGAAATCTTCATGCCAATTGCCACATGAGTGGTATTTCACAAAGATCAGCATTACACAGACTGAAAATGGTACACTGTTTTTTATGCCTATGCAATGTTTGTATTGAGAATGATAGACATCATTTCCAATAGCTGCTTTGATGAAAGATAAGATCTACATTAGTTTTCAACTTCATTATTAACTACTTTTTTTTTTGCTAATTGTTTTATGTCGCACCGACACAGATAGGCCTTATGGCAATGATGGGACAGGAAAGACCTAAGAATGGGAAGGAACTGGCCGTGGCCTTAATTAAGGTACAGCCCCAGCATTTGCCTGGTGTGAAAATGGGAAACCACACAAAACCATATTCAGGGCTGCCAACAGTGGGGTTCGAACCCACTATCTCCTGGATGCGAGCTCACAGCTGCGCACTCCTAACCGCACGGCCAACTTGCCTGGTTTATTAACTACTACCTAATAATTTAGGCCTACTATAATGAAACTGAATGCCTGTCCACGCTGCTAAAGCTTACTGCTGAGTCTAGCAATGGGTTGCAGGCAATCTCTTCCCCCATCCCCTGCATAGATCGGTAACTTTTACTGTGTTTGCAGGAGATAGATGGTTCAAACCCCACTGTCGGCAGCCCTGGAGATGGTTTTCCATGGTTTCCCATTTTCACACCAGGCAGATGCTGGGACTGTACCTTAATTAATGTCACAACCACCTCCCCACTCCCAACCCTTCCCTATCCCATTGTCACCATAAAACCTATCTCTGTCGGTGCAACGTAAAGCAACTTGTAAAAAAAAAAACTTTTAAAAATCTTATTTTGCTCAAGATGACAAAAATTTGAACCCAGAGCACACGAGTTAAGGTCCAACATCTAACTATGTGGTTTCCTTAGTTGTATTGTTCCTGTAACATTTATGCAGAAATAACTTCTTTGATGGTATGTTGCACTGTGGCTGAGAAAAAGTGTATGATTGAACAGTTTCCTGCTGGCTTGAAAATCATGTTGAAAAATCTACTGAAATGAAAACTACCTCATTTAAAAATTAATTCAATTCAGCTTTGCTTGATTGAAACCATATCCTGTAGTTCAAACCCATCTTATATATTCAGTAAGTTTTATATAACATTGTCTGTTTTTCTGATGTGTGAATGCCTTTTGTGTTGAAGGATTGTAATATTAGAAGTATGAATTATTGATTCAGCAATTATTATTGCTTTATGTGAAAGAAAGAATGAGCCTGAAAAAAGTGGGCAGAGGGATTGGAGTTTGCATGCAAAGCTGTCCCTGATGAAAGTCAATTACGTGGTCGTAAGAAGAATAAACAATGCATTAGAGAGATTTGTATTTAGGTATTCAAGTTACCTTCATGTAACACATATACTGTAGAAGTGAAAAATGCTGATGATATTTTCACAAACTCCATTCTGTCGGATTCCTTCTGTATAGAAACATACGACACCCACGAGTGCTTAAAATCTTTTGCAGAGGATCAAACCAATATAAGGGGAGAAGACTATTTATTTAAAGTGTGGCACTAGAATGTGTAAATGATACATTTTGCTCTATACCAGTATTGTGAGGTATAACATACATGATGCTTGCTGAAACAAAAATTATTCATTTTAAATTTATAAAACTCTCCTTGAAGAAAAGTTTTGGTGAGCATGGAGCGCTCAAAAGTTGTAAATTGAAACTGTTGCAAGTTCTATGCAGACTTTCTCTTGATTTACAAATCCAGCTCCAATCAGAATGCAATATACTGTGAAGACTGATAGCAATATAATTTTCCTACTGTTTTTCTAGATATTTGCGTATTTCTCTCCATATTTCAAGATACATTGCTACTATAGTAGTCTGTGAGTGCAGTATGGCTCATGACTGAAGTGAGTTCTGATTGGAATCTGGTAGCATTACTGGTATCCATGTCTACTTTTAAACAACATTAAATTCTTGCATAATCTCATGAGATTTGGAAGTAAATTTTGTTTGAATATTTTTCAGAAAAGATCACTTGAAGTTGTAGGTAATGTGTGTTTATACATTAAGTTAACACTGAATGGTTCGATTCCATATCTGATTTTATATCACAATAAACTTACTGTGTAAAATACATGTGCAGTAATTTATGGTATTTCTTTTAATTATTTTCATTTATACTCTTTTTAACAAATAAATGTAATGATTATCATAATGCTCCTTACTGTATGAGATACCTCTTCTTTGTAAAATTTTATGATGACAGAGTTCTATATTAGATATTATCTGGTAAATAATTTCTCCTCCCACTTCCCACCTACTAGTTGCTCCTGTCATCTGTTGCAACTTCATGTTCTCTCTCTAAATTGAGTATATAAAATAGGATATTGCAACAGGTAACATTAATAATTTTTTTTTTTAATTCAGTGATAGCTTGCTTTATATGACTTATGGATAACAAGCCTCTCAGTATTACTGAGAGCAGTATTTTTTCTGCAAGTTCAATTAATTATTTTTAAGACACCTGATCATAATAAATTTCCACTATAAATCAAAATTTTCAGAGAGAGAACAGATATTATTCATGTATTTATATAGTTGTCTTTATGTAGTTAATATATTTATTTTTATGTAACCATCTTACTGCATATCAATGAGAACAACACCCTATACATTGTGATGCGACTCCTACCATTCATCCTATTGTGACTGAATTTAGTACATTTTAATTGGAACATTCAGTCTCACAATCTGATCATATTTTCATATAAGAAGCTACTCATAATTTTCTTGGTATAAAATATTTTCTATGTACTATCTTTCCAACTGATGTTTGGTGTAAATACATAATCTTCTTTATTCCCATTATTAACATCTACAGATTATCATACTTTTTAGGAGATCAATTTCGGACGTACCTGTGGGAGGTATCTCTAGTTAATATCATATATATATATCTGTGTGATTCTGTATTATTGTGGTCCTCCTCATTAATTTTCTAACATACACAGTATATAATGATTTTTTTCCAGAACAGTCTGATATGTGGAAGGATGAAGGAAGTCTGTTCATCATCTCAATGCAGTCAGAGATCATTTCAGTTACTTAAATATAAACAGACCCTTTACGTGCAAAAACTTTCTGCTCTGTACTAACAGTAAAAATCACATCTTGTCCTTGTCATATTTATGCTATTAGGTAGAGACTATTTTCCCTTCTCTTCTCCGTTATTGCATAGATTGTGAAATGAAATTGAACCCATTATCTTTGGTAATGATTGTGGTAATTGTCTCGAGGAATACTGCACATCAACATTTCATGAGCACCAGTACTTAGAAAAGATTTTGCAGTAAGTCCTTCAGTGGAAAATTGTTTTTTATAATATGAAAAAACCATTCTTTAAGATGTGATAATCTTGATGACCGAATTGAATTATTTGTACAACTGAGTACTCTTCAAACGACGTAACCCTGCAATGAAAATAATATTGATCCACATTTTCCAGCATAGGAATTGCAGATCTTGAGTTACACAGTTAATTTTTTATGGGTTGATAGTTTCCGTAGGTGGCAAGATATTTATATATTATGAAATAACCATGTTATTGTTCTGATACCATAGCAAAGATATGGCTGAGGATAGACAGGTATCACATTCCATTCTAGCTTAATATACAAGGAACTCTGAATATTTTCTAATGGTACCTTGTGTTTATTTCCTCTTATTTACAAATGGAGTATTGAAGAAAATAATAATAATGTTATTGGCTTTATGTCCCACTAACTACCTTTTTGGTTTTTGGCATCGCCGAGGTGCCAGAATTTTGTCCCACAAGACATCTTTTACGTGCCAGTAAATCAACCGACACGAGGCTGACTTATTTGAGCACCTTCAAATACCGCTGGACTGAGCCAGGATTGAACCTGCCAAGTTGGGGTCAGAAGGCCAGCACCTCAACGTCTGAGCCACTCAGCCCGGCGATTGAAGAAAACATCCGTAGTATTTCCTAAGGAAGAGCTCAGGATGAGCCTGTTACTCTTTTTCATTGCTCCAGACTTTCTTTCTTTCTTTCTTTCTTTCTTTCTTTCTTTCAGTCATAATTGAAGTAGAGGGTTAGCATTTCTGTCTCTTACCCAGAGGCCCCAGATTCCAAGGCTCTTGATCCTGCTCCAACATTTGGAGTAAGATTCAGTCAGCCCCTTGAGATTACTGAGAAGCTTCTTAATAGGAAGGGCAGCAAATATAGCAAGGAAACAAAGTAATACACTGTGAAAGTTGTCACACTATGTGACACTCTTTTGCAGGCCATTTAACATGCCCTAGGTTCTTAATGGGCAGTATATACTATAAGTTTAGTTTGTTTCATTGTGGTTAAATTTTGAGATTTCCTGTAACTTTTGAGGTCAATAGCCTAGCCATGTACAGGGCATTCAGAACCTAACATCACACATGCTCCACCAGGGCCGACCCGTGCAGCCTGGCAGACAATGTCAGGCTGAGCTGGGCCAGGTCTGGCATCTAGGGGTTGATCAACAAGACATGTGATCTCATGGCCTAGCTGTAGCACAGCATCTGTTAGTCGTGGTTGAGTGGGGTTGTACAGACATGTCAAACATGTGATAGCAGTGATGTGATACACTAGAGAGTAACTGATATTTGTCGTTGAGATGTATCTTTTAAAGAAGAAGTCGCGTGAGAAATGTTTACGCAAATTTTACCATCCTTACCTGGAAGCTCCTAGGCCTTCGAAAAGTATTGTAATGTGGTTGTTTAAGAAGTGGAGAGAAACAAGCTCTGTTTCCAATACGGGAAGCAGTGTCCTCGGTGAGCTCTCGCCGAAGAATGCTTTCAAGGTGTCCAAACAAGGATGAAACTGAATGTAAAAAAATCAACCCAGCAGCTCTCCCAAGAATGTGACATGTCTATGAGTTCTGCCTGTAAAGGCCTTAAATAATAGTTTCACCCATACAAAATATCTCCAGTTCAAAAATTAAGTCGTACTACTGGCCCAGAAGCACGCTCTAAGTTTTACGGGTGGATTTTACAAGCTGTATACGATGGAATTGTGGATTCCATACTTCTTTTTTTGAGTAATAAAATTTGTTTTCATCTGTGTGGTTTTGTGAACGGTCAGAATAGTCTGTATTGAGACTATGAAAATGGTCGCGCATTTCACAAAGTCCTGTTGCACAATGAAAAAGCCGAAGTATGATGTGTGATTAGTGCAAAACGGATAATTGGTCCTATATTTTTTCAAGACACAGTGAATTTGGAGCGCAATGTGAATAACATTTTATGACTATTTGCTCAAATGCTCACAGGAGAAGAAAACCGGTACCTTTACTTTCAACAGGACAGCGCAATAGCTCACATATTCACTTCAAGCTGTTGGTGATATTTTCGGTGAATGGGTAAATACCCACAGACTTTGACGCCCCCGCCCCTCATTCCCCTGACTTAACGGTTTATGACTTTCATCTTTGGAGTAACCTTAAACAGAAATTGTATAGGAACAACCCGTATACTCTTCGGGCACTCAAAGAAGAGATCACAAATGTTATACAGAGTATAACCGAAGATGAACGGCAACGTCTTTTCCAGAACCTTGTGTGCCGCTGCAGCTTGTGCCGGGAAAAAGATGGTGGCCACTTTCGACATATCCTGTGTAAGCAGGTAAGAATAAAATTCCAATACAATAGTTTTCAGTCAGGTAGCTATTGCCGTCAGCTCCCTTACATGGTATCTTCATTGTCCACCTGGCGGCAGAGCATGTCTGGTGCTAGGTTGTGAATACCCAGTAATTTGCCTTATTATCTTCTCAACCAGTTATAACAGGAGTTATGCTGGTGTAGTGGCTTTTAATCAGTGTGTCACTGATTTAAGTGCCTGCTACTTCATGCATATTTTTTGAATAGGACTAGCATTTGGCACAGGAAGTACATCCAGTCTTATGTCTTATACCACTGGCCATGTCCTAAACTCAGCCTAGGTGCTTCAGTAATTCCACAGCAATGCAGGAAGGTGGCATTGAAATAAATTTACAATAAAAATATTATCTCCAGTTTAATTCTAATGGACAGTTACAAGAGAAACTCATCCTCTATTTTTCTTCTTCTTTAAACTTCTGTATGTAAGGTTTGTCTTTCATAGGCAATTAATTACAGCAGTTTCATTCTTTCCTGTGACAAAAATGCATAACTCTTGTTCACAGCCTATTTCAGCTGTTATTTATGTAGTTAACTTAGAACTGATCGACCCTGTGAATGGTCTTGACCTCTCATCTCAAACGCAAGGGAAGAGATTAGAAAAACTGTTTTCCGATAAAAAGGCAGAGGCTTGATGTTGGAACAAATGAAATTTCTGATTTTGATACTATCAAAAATGTTGCATGAGAAGAAAAAAAAAAAATCAGAATCGCTTAAAGTTGCCAATGATTGATTGACATTATGTCCGACTCGTTGGCTGAACGGTTAGCGTACTGGCCTTCGGTTCAGAGGGTCCCGGGTTCGATTCCCGGCCGGGACGGGGATTTTAACCTTAATTGGTTAATTCCAACGGCATGGGGGCTGGGTGTATGTGTTGTATTCATCATCATTTCATCCTCATCACGACGCGCAGGTCGCCTACAGGTGTCAAATAGAAAGACCTGCAGCTGGCGAGCCGAACCCGTCCTGGGATATCCCGGCACCAAAAGCCATACGACATTATTGACATTATGTGTCTGTATTGATAGTACCTATGATCAAGTCCACCTCCGTAGTGTAACAGCGCTATTAGTTGTCATCGTCGGTGGTGGTGGTGGTGGTGGTGGCGGAATGGGGGGGCAGTTAGATTCCCGATAATGCCAGAAATGTAACACTGATGTGGTGAAAATGGTACTGCAGCTCATTTCCAATAGGGATGTGCCTGAAAAGAGTTGCACCACCTTGGGACGAGGACACAAATTTACGTATGATAACGCATTTGTAAAATATAGTACTTCTGTGAGGTATTGATGTTGTGTAACATGACTTATTTCTATAATTATTTGTCTATTGCCTTTTGAAATCCATTTTATGTGGTCATGACAGAATACTATTAAATTTCACACTTGCTCTGTATTACAGTACAGTATAGCCTATTATTATTATTATTATTATTATTATTATTATTATTATTATTATTATTATTATTATTATTATTATTATTATTATTAAGAACTATGGTGATAGAATACAATAGTGTGTCTACTGTTATGATGCGTGTGCTTTAAGAACAATGGCGGACTTCAGCTTACTTTGCAAATATAACATTGTTATAATAACACCGGTCAGCAAAATTGAAGCTTTTGTATATTACGAGGGAAACAGTAGCTAATTCCAAGTGACATTGTTTGGTACTAATTTCAAATGTTTTTACTGAAGTTTTCCATCACCCATGGTTTTTGGGTAATTACATGTAAAACATTTCTTATATCTATACATTATAATATTATATATTAAATGAAATTGCATTTACGAGGGGCATTCAATATGTAATGCAACACATTTTATTTCTCGGCCAATTTCGGTTTAAAAATTGGAATTTTGTTTGGGACATTTTTTGAATATTCCTGCTTCGTCTCAAATATTCCTGCTTCGTCTCAGAGTTTCATCAATTTCCAATAGGTGGCAGCGCTATAACTAGCCTTCAAAGTGGCATTTGTAATGGAGGTGTGTACCAGACAGAGAGCAGTTATTGAGTTTCTTTCAGCAGAAAAACAGGACGTCACAGATATTCATAGGCACTTGCAGAATGTCTGTGGAGACCTGGCAGTGGACAAAAGCACAGTGACTCATTGGGCGAGGCATGTTTCATCATCACAACAAGGTCGAGCAAACCTGTTTGATCTCCTGCGTACTGGCCGGCCCCACACAGCTGCGATGCCTGCAAAGTTGGAAATTGCGGACACCGTTATTTGAGGTGATTGATGGATCACAGTCGAATACCTTCTCCAGGACAACGCAAGACTTCACACAAATCTGCGCACCTGACAGGAACTCACAAAACTTCAGTGGACTGTTCTTCCTCATCCACCCTACAGCCCAGATCTCGCGCCATCTGACTTCCATCTGTTTGGCCCAATGAAGGGTGCACTCTGCAGGAAGCACTATGTGGATGATGGGGAAGTTATCGATGCAGCACAACATTGGCTCTGATATCAACCAGTCGAGTGGTATCATGCAGGCATACAGGCCCTCACATTACCATAGTGTAAGGCTCTAGCATTGAACAGAGATTATGTTGAAAAATAGGGTATTGTAGCAAAAGGATTGGTGAATAACATGAATCCTCAATAAAACTAACCTGCTTTTAGAAACAAAAATTGTTGCATTATATATTGAATTCCCTTTGTACTTACCTAAAATGCATGTGAAGTAGATTTTTTGGCTGTACTTTGCTTGAGGAACATCTCTCTTCAGTGTCGAACAGTAGTTTGCCAAAATATCAGGACCCCATCTGCCCTGGCAGCGCCTTTCCATTTCCACAATGTTCTGCTGGAAATGCGACCCATGTCCATTACACACAGCCCCTAGGATTTTAGAGAAGAAATCAAGATGGGAGTGTGGAAAGTGCATTTTTAAGAACATACTACATCCCATGAACTTGTAGTTCTCAATCAGCTCATTGACATGTTCTCTTTAGTTCTGACTTGAAGTTTCCTAGAAATTTGTGACAACCATGCAGCTGCTTCTTGCGTATGTAAGTGGTTTTCAAATTGTGTATCTGTCATCAGTTCCCTTATTTGAGGACCAACAAATATTCTTTCTTGCAGTTTAGCTTCACTGTTTCTCAAGAACTTAGTATTTATGAAGAGAAATGCACGGCTATTACAATCCATTGTTAGTTAGATACGCAGTGGAGGCAGTAATATGTTCTCAGAACTTATACGTGGTAGATGAACATTTTCTTGTCCTGGATTAAGTGACTGTCTTCACCAGTTCTTTTTTATACAACGATTACATCTATCTCTGCTATCCCACTTATACAAGAAGCGGCAAAATTTAGTGTTGCCAAGCTGTAAGCCAAGTAAGATTATTATAATTTGCAAATCTCCACATATCTGCCAAGAACATTTATCACACTGAATAATGGATAGCAAGAATTTCACATTCTCATAACTTTCCTTCATAGAAACAGCATGGGCTAACAGAATGGATGTTTGTTTCCATTATGTGGCAGCACCCCTTTCAAACTTGGTTTTTGAAGAGTCTGTGAATAAATGTTTATTCATGTTTATTATTTTTCTCGAGATCTACAGTAAACAAATACCCTTTTGATGTGATAAATGAGAAAAATAACAATGTACAACCTACAGCCATATTTAAACTAAAATGATATAAACAACAAATGCTGATAAATGGCCATGCACAACTCCTTTCCGGAGATCCAATGGCCATTGCATTACGGCAGTAACGGCACACGTATTTACAAACAGGCAAAATTAAATTGTTAGAATATAATGGCAAAATTAAATGCAGTAAAACAAACTAAAATGATATGAATGTGCCACTGATAGGAGCAAAATTAAATGACAATGAACGACAGATGCTGATATCAGTTGACTTGACAGTGTTGCGTACCCACTGGGGTTACGCAACATTAACACTGTCCCAGTTTGTCTGCCTGAGTCAGCTAGTCTGGCATCACACTTCCACTCCTAGCTAACCCAGGCAAGATTGCGTTTATTGTTGAGTGCGCTGACTTTTCTGTTTACACAGGGCAGTCCTCTATCATTTAAATTCCTTAATGACATTCTCACACTTACTCAATCTGCAGTGCTGTACTACCTCTATTACCTCACAAGCATTGCACAATTTAGAGTTCCAGCTTGTCCTCAACTGAGCAATGAGAAAGCAGTCCAACGTTTCAACCTCTTCAACTATATACTCTGCCAGCTCTACTTCCAATGAACAAACAAAACTATCGTATAACCCACTAATTACTTTTCCATATTACCTTCAAACTTACAAATAGCACCATACGTATACATCTGTCATTCCACCAATTATTCACTTTCCTCAACCTTATACCACCTTATTCATACTCCAGATCATTTCCAAATTACCTTACTACATACCAGTTGCAACTTATACTTCATTATCTACCAAAACTCCATCCAACTCCACAATCATTTACTTACACTTAACACTCCAAATCAATTCCAGATTACCTTGCTACATACGAAATAATGACATTATTACACTTACTCAATCTGCTGCCTTGTACTATCTCACCAGCACTGCACTATTTGGATTTCCATCTTTCCCTCAATTGTGCAATGAGAAGGCAGTCTAACGCTTCAAACTCCTCGACCACATACTCTGCCAACTTTACTTCCAATTTCCATTACATGCCTTCTTCACTCAACAGCTTACTTACCGTTCTATTTACTCCAATGCCATATACTTATATCCAATATATCTGCTCTAATAATTACACAACGAACATCAAATACCAACTATCCTTACACCAAATATTCACTTTTCTCATCCCTACACCACCATAAACATCCTCCAAACAAATAGCACCATCAATTAACCCACTAATTGCTTTTCCACATTACCTACAAACTTACAAATAGCACCCTACATATACCTCCATCATTACACCAATTATTCACTTTTCTCAGCCTTCAAATTGCCTTCAAGCTTTCATCGTCAATACACCAATTATTCACTTTTCTCACCTTATACCACCCTATTCATCAATTCGCTATTCATACCAAATACATATTCACATAACTTTGCCATACTTCACTCCTAAATTTAATAAACAACACAGTAATTACTTGCCACATTTCCTTACAATTCATACCAAATGCATATTCACCTAGAATTGTCAAACTTCACTCCTGTATCCAATAAACAACACACTGATTACTTTACCAATTCCCTTATACCTCCCATTCGCCTCTTATTCCTACATCATACCAAACACAGATTCATATACAAGTAACATAAAAATTACCATAGCCCATTTCACAAGGATACCACATCTACCAAAAACTCCATCCAACTCCACAATCATTCACTTACACTTAACATTCAAAATCAATTCTAGATTACCTTACTACATATCAGTTACTGTACCTATTATACCACCACATACCACCGTCACCATTCACTTACACTTAACACTCCAAATCAATTCCCAATTGCCTTACTACATACCAATTACAACTTACTCCTTTAATTCACTATACCTATTTACCAACACGTACCACAATCATCCTCAAATTCAACGCTTAAATTCTGCCATTATGTCTTCCACCGCTTCTCCCTTTCCAAACTTAAATTTAGTTTCATTATACAAACAGGTAAACCACCGATCACTTACCGTCATATCCACTATACTCTCTCCTCCAGAACATATTTACTACAACTACTTACTAACATTATTAGAGTTTTTACTTCTTGTTACAATACCCTCTTCATTTCGTTTTAATCCCCACAGTTCACTTAAGCTCTTGTTCCTTCCAAAGCCGCCTTTCCTTCCTCTGTTCAAACACATTTCAGTCCTCTGCCTGGTACCTCTGCGTTATTCTTTTCACTCTGCACCTCCGTAACTTCACTGCATTCTCTTCTCTGCCTATCCTCTTCACTTGCTGTGCCCATAGCTGCATCCCTAGGCCTTCCTAATCTCACCTCATTGTTTGCCACTCTTCCTTTTTCACTATTAACGATCACGCTTTCACTAAGCTCCAATCTCTGTCCTCCATTCCGCTTTCTGTTTTCCTTGGTATTTCCTATATTGCTATCTTTCACTTGCCTATCTTCCCCACTAATTGCTACACTTCTTTCTTTTTCTTCATCTTGTTTTATCTTCATTTCTAGAGCCATCAATCTATTCACAGACCAGGTTCTACTCCAACTGCTGCTTGACACCACTAGATCTTGTCCTCTGATAATTGCTCTCAGCCCTTGAAGTCTAGCTCGTATCATATGTTTTCTCAGAATTTTATCATTCCTGATCGCTTCAGTTCCCACGTCCCTCTTGATCCATATTTTTCCCCTCTGCATGTTACCCGCGTTTCCAACCACAATATCAGCCATCAATGTAGAAAACAGTTGAACTTTGATAGGCCTGTTGCCTCTAATTCTTCCCACTCTCTGCACATCGTCAATGTCCACTTGGCTAAAATTAATTTTCATTTTCCCCTGAATTAGGTCCACTACTTTATAAATTGTAAGCACTTTGTCCTCCCTCTTCTCCTCAGGCACACCATGTATAAATAGGCATTTCTTCCTGCGATTTAGAGTGTTGGCTTCCACTTCTGCTTTCAGTTTCAGCGTCTCCTCTTCTAAGCGACCTATTTTCTCCCTTAATGCTGCAACTTCTTCAGTATTTTTCCTCACTTGCGATATTGTGTCGTCTGCCCTTTCTCTGAACCATCCCTTCATTTTTTCAAACTCGCTCGTTTGCTCTTGCATCATATTTTTGAGTTGCTCAAAGGGGCAGACTTCTACGACCACCTCTTTTACAACTCTTCTAATTGCTTCTATGTCTTCCCAGCTCATATTTCCACTGGAAGTCGGACCTGGGTTCAGCTTGACCCCACCAATCCAAAGCAATATTATCGTCATCGCCGCTGCTAGCATTAATTCTCCTTTCATTTCCATTTCCTTATTACACCCTCCTGGTTTCACTTCTTCTTTCTCCCCTGCCATCCTCCTATGGTCCACACCAATCATTGCCAGTACACTCCTCACTACCTTCCTGCACTCAACACGTCTGCACTCGTCAGTGGCTTAGGCTGTACTGGGGTATGAATAAATGCCAATCCTCATGTTCATGCTGAACATCTAGCGACTCCAGCAAAGAATCAACATCATTACAAAAAACGGTTTTCTCAAATTTCTTTTGGCATTAGTAGAGGAAACTTACTTTGGCAACACACTGCAGCAGCTTATATCCTTTCAGTCTTGAGGAGAGCAGTCTAATTCTGCCTTACTTTTACTTAAACCAAGATCCCAAACCAAACCATTTAAATCCTCCTGTGTTAGAAGCTGAGGTTCATTTATAGTAACATCTTCCACAAAATCTGGTTTAGTCTGTAATTCATTCTGAGCATCAAGAACACTTTCAGTTACTTCAGGCAATGTTATGCCATCTGATGGAGTAGATATGGGAAATCTTGCTCCATAAAGCACCAGTCGAGTTGTTGAACATAAAGATGGATATTTAACAGTGTATCTGGAGTTCGAACTTATTCCAGATGTGTTTGTCAGGCACAGGTAGCAGTTGGTAGGTTCATGCCATATTACAGGGATTGCAAAAGGCATATGATGGGATCCTTTTAACCAGCCAGTTAATAGTGGTACACATTTGGAATAACAGATGTCTGGGGCCCATGACTTGTTCTAATCTATTTTGTTGTCAAAATAATGCTCACAAGCTCTTCTCACTAGAGAAGTAAAATTGCACCTCTGCACCTATAAAGTGAGCTCAGCATATACGTAACAGAAGTTGTTTCTATCACTGAGCCACTTTCGAGACATGTTTCTTATACAGTTATATAATATTCCTTATAATACACTATTAGGTGAGGTATTATACACTTCTATCACATTTCAATTGACAAATAAAGAGAACACATGATTACGTTCTTTCTTTAAAGAAAGTGTCTCGTGTCAGTAGATTAACTGTCACGTAAAAGTACTCCCATGGGACAAAATTCCAGCAGCTCGGCGTCTCCGAAAATTGTCAAAAGTAGTTAGTTGGACGTAGAAAGCTAAAGTATACCATTATTATTATTATTATTATTATTATTATTATTATTATTATTATTATTATTATTATTATTATTATTTAAAGAAAACTTGTATTCAACTCAGAATTAGAACCTTTCAGTTCCAGTTTATTTTAGAGAAATGTAATTGTTGTCATTCCTGAAATCACAGGCAACAGTCACAAAATGTTATAAGTCAGTCGTTGACACCGTGGAATGAAATATAGATGTCAAATACTACTCCTAATCAGTATGTTATATACCAAATACGCTAATAAATGGGAAACAATCATTCCAATATTACAAAAAAAAAAAAAAAAAATGGTGGGTGATGGAAAATTTCTGACTTCATTTTTGGAATCAGCAGATGGAAATACATCAGAAACACCTGAAATTATTTAACAGAACCATTGTTGACCATTGTAATTTATTTGTAATGGTTAACCTATTTGTAAAATGGTTAAAATAAGTTTTGTATAGAGTTATTTTGTATTAATGAAAATATTTAAGACCAAGCAAATTGGCCATGCGGTTAGGGTCGCACAGCTGTGAGCTTGCATTCAGGAGATAGTGGGTTCAAACCCTATTGTCGGCAGCCCTGAAGATGGTTTTCCATGGTTTGCCCATTTTCACACCAGGCAAATGCTGGGACTGTACTGTACTCAAAGCCACAGCCGCTTCCTGCTTCCTCCTAGCCCTTTCCTATCTCATCATCACCATAAGACCTATCTGTGTTGGTGCAATTTAAGCAAACTGTAAAAATATGTATATATATATTTAAATCCCGAATTACTTCTAGCGATTTACTGCTAAGATGCACTGTCTTTTCAAATCAATCCCTTGCAGTCATGAAGGAAAGCTCTGTATTACAGTGTCTATTAATGCAGCGAACAATAAGCACGTAGTTTTGCTGGAACATTATGACCAGGCTTCAGATAATTATGCATTTAAAAATGCCAAAATAAGCACTAAAAATTTTGAAATATGCATTAGAAACAAACATATATATGATATCAATTAGTGGTTTATATTATAAGAAATGAATGTTGCGCTTTAAACATCACCAAAATAAAAAGGAATTACAAACTGTACCACAATAAAATGCTCCAGTTTTTCAATGAAATTCAAAAGTCCAGATTACACTTAATCACCGCAAGATATAATAGGTTTTGAAACACAAACTTGCGCCTATTTTCATTTAAAATGACTTTGTACTCCGAAAACGCTCTCCACATCACATGCCACACTTGGAGCATACTCCAACTTGACAAAATCAGAGACTTGTAGTATCGATGCACTGTCAAATTTGCCTTTGAACTGGATAATATCAGAAATGCTTTTCTAAGTTTGAGGAGACCAAGTTTTTTAGCGCTACATTCTGCAGTTTTTCCGAGAAAACTTGATTAGTTAGATTTATTAGGGATTGTTCAACTTCTTCAACAATTCCAATACTAATGTAAAGAGGCAGTCCTTTTTCTTGCAGTTTCTTGATGGCTAAAGGTATGCAATGCAAATTGGAACGAATAAATATAAGTTGTTCATGAACACCACCTTTGCTCAAGATTTCTTGAGCTTCCTTAATAGAAGCAGCTTCTTCAGAATCGAGGTCTTCAACTACCTTTGTTACTACCTCAAAATAATCGGCATAATAAACAACAGCTTCGAGCCACGTTCCCCATCTTGTATGATCTGGCGAACGTGGGAGCGGCACATCATCATCTGTATCCAAAAAGCATTTCTTGCAACTTGGAGTCTTCAGGAACACACTTTTCACTCTAGAGATCTATGCATTTACTTCAGGAAAGGAAGCCCGGACTGCTTCAGTGACTCTAAGTCCATGTGCTACACATGTGACGTGCATTATCATGGGATATAATATCCCAAGACCTCCCATAGCTTTATACATGCAAGGTGCAGCATCAGTGCAGGCCAAGAGAACATGATCATAAAGAATGTCTGATGACCGTAAACAAGAAAGTGCATAATAAAAAAATGCAGCAAATGTTGAGTGATTCACATTAGGCAACACAGCCATATTTAATAGATATGATTTGTCTCTCCCTTCTTCCTCTCCTAAAATTCCACACACAAAGTTAGCTACATATCTTTGATCCACATCCGTTGTTTCGTCTAATGAGACCCAAATTTATTTTTCATCAGCTTTTTACCTTAATTTACCTAACATTACTTTATAAAACTCAGGAATGCATTTCTTCCTAATTGTTAATTCACCTGGGACTTGTTGTTTCGTATACTCCTGCAGAAACTGAACTAAGTTCCTATTGCTTAGTTTACCCAATGGGATGTTTGCGAGACAAATGCTTTATACAGATCTTCATTGAATTTACTTTATGTTGGTCCAGGTTTAACTAAAGCAGTGGTTACTAGAGACTGGTGTTTTTGTTTCAAATTTACCTCTTTCAGTTTACTGTGTTTCGTTGTTTGAAGATGTTGTTGAATTTGATACTTTTTAGTTTCAGTTATGACTGTGCTACGGTATTTGCAAAACAACACACTTCCGTCAGTTGAAAAGTCTTGAAACTCGCGTGCATGCGCTTTCAATACTTCATTAACAGTTCTCTTCTCCTTAGGCATTATAAATCAAGTAGCAAGAATACAACTATTTAATGTACTATATACCACAACCTGTTTCAACTCAACCAAAATAAGACTGACAAGAACTAATTGTTATTATCAAAGAGCAGAGAAGGGTCCACATATTCATTACCATTAACTTGTATAGTATCTTATGTAACTGGGACTAGTTTTGACCCCATATACACTGGATCACCTTCAGCCATGATCCAGTTGGAAAAATATATGCTCACATACAACACATAATAAATTAAGCAATCTGGCATGTCTCAATTCACAATCCAAATCGTAAAACATTTATGAAGTCCGAACAACACATCCAGAATTGAAATTCAAATGACACTTCAAAACTGCTGCTGTAAGCACCGAACTATGTCGTCGCTCCTACAGCAACCAAACGTTCCTGAGTTGATCTGGGAGTTGGCATTCTCCATCTGCATAGACAAGCCAACTCCCAGATCAACTCAAGAATGTTTGGTTGCTGTAGGAGCAACAACGTAGTTCGGCACCAACAGCAGCAGTTTTGAAATGTCATTTGAATTTCAATTTTGGATGTGTTGTTCGGACTTCATAAATGTTTTACAATTTGGATTGTAAATTGAGACATACCAGATTGTTTAATTTATTATATGTTGTATGTGAGCATATATTTTTCCAATTGGATCGTGGCTGAAGATGACCCAGTGTATATGGGGTCGAAACTAGTCCCAGTTACATAAGACACTATACAAGTTAATGGTATTGAGTAGGTGGACCCTTCTCTACCCTTTGATAGTGATCAATTGTCAATACGGACCATAATGAAATTCATAACCTAAGAACTAATTGTGCATGAAAGGTAACTATTTACAAAATTAGGAAAAGACAGCCCTGCTGTAAGGGAAATTCCAAGAATTAGTAACCACCTAAATGCATTGCAGGTAGACAAAGCCATGGCCGGATGTAGAGCTGGTGTTGCTAAATTTAAACACACTGTGACCGGTCAAACAGCCTACCTGAGGATAACCAGCACAGCTTAACGCTTCAGTTATCTCAAATACATGTCATATTTTCCAATAGTGTCCTGCAGAAGCTGATGTCTGCACTCAAGATAAAAATACTTTTGAAATATGCTCTACAGAAGGAAAAACCCAAAATATGCACTGTTAAGATAAAACTGCTCCAAATATGCAAATGCATAATTATCTTAAGCGTGGTTATGACATTTAAAAAAAATAATCTGAAAGTAGCACTGTAAAATGATTGAATAAATGCATGTAAACATCATACATACTCCAGCTTCTTATGGTCGGCTGTTGATGAACAGGCCTCTAAGTAATTCTCGTAATATCCACATGCAGTAGCATATTGCTATACTTAAGTAGCCTATTCTGATAAAGAAGTATGATGTAATAACTCCATGTTGTAAGATTCCAGTATTGCAAAGAACTCCTGCAGGACAAAATGTTGACACATGATGACTCTTAAAGTGTATAGAACTGAGCAAGTTGGCTGTTGGATATTTATGTAATTAAAATCTGTAACACCTTCTGTTACGGAGGTGGATATGGGCTAGCTTGTGACTGATTGTGTCCCTGTAAAATATTCAAAGGAATGTAGTCTGAAACATTTAACTGTATTTCCTTTTTGTTTTGGGGCTTCTAATTTCATATTTAATTCTATATCATTCATGTTTAGTTTGTCTTCATTAGAATACATTTATAATCCTGGATGAATGGTGCTCCCTTTTCTTGGCTGTCTGATCTGTGTGCAGTTATGGGAACTGTCTTTTCCATTTTTAATTATTTTTTAAATTATTTTGTTTGCCAAATTCTTTGCAACATTTTATTTGTATCAGTAAATTAGATGAGATGCTGTTTTTTTTTAAAGCATACACATTAAAATTAATTTTGTAAAACATTCCATCTATTCTTTTACCTTGTTGGCTGAGGATTGAAAAATCAGTTGGGTTTATTTCCAGTATAAAGAAGTATGATGTAATAACTCCATAACTCCTTACTATTGACTTGAGGATAAAAGTTTAATTAACCTAGGCAGTATGGATGCACTTTTTCAATACAGATTTCAAATATAAACTTATGCTTTCAAAATTTTACCATAGGTCACTTTTCAGATAAACACTGTCCCTTTTGTCAGCTTGTAGTTCAGATATATTGAATTGGAATCAGATTATGAGGAGTAACAGTGAGCATGAGTATGTTAATGTTTCATATTTTATGATGAATACATAAAATACAGTCCTAATTACTCTAATTACTAAGTAAATTGTGCTTAGTCTATTTATTCTCCTAATTGGACTCAATGACAGATCTTTGACTGAAACTATGACACTTGTTACCATGTACATTTTGGACTTCCTCAGCACATAAGGAATACTTATAAATCTTAGGAACTTATACCATGATTATTGAAGAATGATAAAAGTACTTCTGAGTGATCACTAAAGGAAGTGGTTTTTTTTTTTTTGTATATATCAAAGTTCTGGAAATCCTCCCTTTGTTTTGGGATTTAGGACAAATGAGCTCCTAATATTTAACATTTTGTACCCTAATGAATTTTGAAATGTAAATGGTTAAATTCTTTCTTTTATATCATTTTCTTACATTGAGGTCAAGTAATTTTTTACTGATATTTTAAATTAATTTAAGATGTAAGATCTGTACAACAATGTGTTAGTTGGTCATATTTTAACTGCATTATTTGTTGTACCATAGTTTTGATACTTTTTAATGCTGTTATCAGAGAGATATAGCAACTGGAACTGGAGTGAAATCAAGTTTATACAATCTTTAGGAGAAAAATCTTGTTTGTGCAAGGATGATATAAATCTATATATTACATATCTTGCATTTGCATTTTCTTCAAGCAAATAAAGTTTGAAGGGATAATGAATACTTTCATCTCTACCTTGAATCCTTAATTGGACTGCTGGTAACCAAACTAACTTCAGTGCAAAGTTTTCAGTTCTGTATGACTGAATGAAAAATTTAACAGCCATTCTTCTTGAATCATCATTGTGATATTTCACTTCTTCAGTTTTATAAAAAATATAAAGCTTACAATTCTGCAAATTGACAGACTGTGAAGTCTTTTTTTTTTATTTTCAAATACCCATCTCTGCAGTGATTGGTAATGTCTTTATTGTATAGGTTAGGTTTAATAGTTTCAGTAAAAAAACAGATGACGATTGTGAAAGTTTGATCAGCATCAGCAAAATGCACTGTGATTAAAATGAAGACAAACAGTTTTAATGAATCATTTACGAACTTGTTTTTGTGTGCCAGTCTCTACTCTCTCTACTTAACTGACTACAGAAAGGAACTGGAAGGGAGCACATTGCAACTGCCATTATGTCTAACCTCCTGACACAATTGGTCAGAATCGAGCAAGTTGGCTGTGCGGTAAGTGTTGTGTAGCTGTGAACCTGCATTTGGGAGATGATTGGTTCAAATGCCACTTTCGGCAGCCCTGAAGATGGTTTTGTTTGGTTTCCAATTTTCGTTGCCGAAAACCTTCAATGATTTAGTGCAACGTTAAACCACTAGCAGAAAAAAAAAAGCAAGCAAAAAACAATTGGTTAGAATATATGACTGGTAACAAAATGGTCTCAGGATTGCGTCCAAGCAAGTCAGGTATTTTTAACTGAGAGTATTTTTATGATTGGCTGCAAAAGGTTTTAATTCATTCGTCTTGAGTCACCATTTTGATTTTAACTTCTTCAGTTTTATGAAAAATACAAAGCTTACAATAATGTAATTTGACAGATTGTGAAGTCTTCATATTTTTTATTTTAAAAAATCCATCAATGCAGTAATTAGTAATGTCATTCTATATTTAGCAAATATCGGAGTTACTTTGGTTGTCAATCCAGTGATAATGTATTTTTGATTGATGTTTTATGTTGCATTACCCTACCCAGAGAGAATCTAGAAAAGGGAATGGATGAAGAAGAAAACTACAGTTTAATTTATTTTTATAAACCAGTGCATAATAAATCAAATTCTCCCCTGTGACCATGCCGCGTTGGGGAGTCTTATGCATTCCAGTGAAGCAGATAGCTGAGCCATAGGTGCAAGCATATCGGATGGGTATTTGTCAAGGGACCAGACTAACGAATGGTTCATGGAAAGGCGGGTAGCAGCCTTTTGGAAGTTTTTTTTTTTTTTTTTTTTTGCTATTTGCTTTACGTCGCACTGACACAGATAGGTTTTATGGCGACGATGGGATAGGAAAGGCCTAGGAGTTGGAAGGAAGCGGCCGTGGCCTTAATTGTGGTACAGCCCCGGCATTTGCCTGGTGTGAAAATGGGAAACCACGGAAAACCATCTTCAAGGCTGCCGACAGTGGGACTCGAACCCACTCTCTCCTGATTACTGGACACTGGCCGCACTTAAGCGACTGCAGCTATCGAGCTCGGTCTTTCGGAAGTTGCAAGGGTGACAGTCTAGATGGTTGACTGATACGGCCTTGCAATAATACTTAGCCTAGCATAGCTATGTTGATACTGTTACATGGCTGAAAGTAATGGGAAACTACAGCCGTAACTAACTCCCAAGGACATGCAGCTCTCTCTGTGTGAATGATGTACTGATGATAGATTCCTTACAGGTGAAATATTCGAGAGGTAAAATAGTCCCCCATTCGGATCTCTGGCGCGGGCCGATGACCTTCTCTGTTAGGCCCCTTAAAACAACAAGCAAGCAGGATCTCTGGGTGGGGACTACATAGGAGGGGGCAACCATCATGGAGATGGATTCTGACATTCTGCAAGTTGGAGCATAGAATATTAGAAGTTTAAATCGTTGTGGTAGGTTAGAGAATCTGTAAAGGGGAAATGGATAGACTAAAGTTAGATGTAGTTTGTGTAAGTGAATTACATTGACAGGAATAGCAGGATCTTTGCTTAGGCAACTGCAGAACTGTCAACACAAAATCAAACAGGGGAAATGCAGGAGTTGGTTTAATAATGAATAATAAAATAAGGCAGCGGGTAGGCTACTACAACCTGCATAGTGAAATGATTATTGTTTTCAAGATAGACATCAAGCCAATGCCCACCACATTAGTGCAGGCCTGTATACCAACTAGTTCAACGGATGTTGAAGGAATCGAAAGAATATAGGAATATGAAGAGATAGAAGTTTTAATACAATATGTAAAAGGTGATGAGAATTTAATTGTGATGGGAGACTGGAATGCAGTGATAGGCAAAGAAAGAGAAGTTAATGAAGTAGGAGAATTCAGATTGGGACTAAGGAATGAAAGACGAAATCGGCTGATTGAGTTTTGCACCAATCATAATATAGTCCTCGCTAATACTCTGTTCAAACACCACAAATGATGGATACGTGGATGAGACCTGGAGACACTGGAAGGTATCAAATAGACTTCATTATGATTGGCGATCAACGAAAGTACAAGATTGCAAGAAATGAAGAGGGTAGAAGAGAATACAGGTGATTAAGGAATGAAGTAGGTAGAAAGTTCAGGACAGCTAAGGAAGAAAATGGCTGAAAGAGAAGTGCAAGAATGTTGAAGGTTATATGGTCCTAGGAATGGTAGATCCTGGATACAGGAAAATTAAGGAAACCTGTGGAGAAAGGAACACCAGGTGTATGAATATTAAGAGCTCAAATGGCAGACCACTTTTAGAGAAGGAAGAAAGGGCAGAAAAATGGCAGGAACATATCTCCAACAGTTGTATCAAGGTAAAGTAGTAGATGAAAAGGTTCTGGAACAAGAAGAGGCTGCTGATGCTGATGAAATGGGAGACCCAATTTTGAGGTCAGAATTTGACAGAGCTTTGAGATACCTAAATAGGAACAAGGCACCTGGAATTGATGAAATTTCCTCAGGATTACTGTCTGCCTTAGGAGAAACCAGCATGGTGAGGTTATTCCATTTAGTGTGCAAGATTATGATACAGGAGAAGTGCCATCGGATTTTAAGCAGAGTGACGTTATACCAGATGCTGACAAGTGAGAAAACAACTGCATCATTAGTTTAGTTTATCTCGCACACCTGCGAAATTTTAACATGTATTATTTACCGAAGAATGGAAAGACAAGTTGAAACTGAATTGGGAGAAGATCAATTTGGCTTCAGAAGAATTGTAGGAATATGTGAAGCAATCCTGACTTTACATCTGATCTTAGAGGACCGAATTAAGAAGGACAAGCCCATGTACATGGTGTTTGTAGATCTAGAAAAGGCATTCGATAATGCTGATTGGACCAAGCTATTTGAGATTCTGAAGGTGATTGGGATCAGATGCCGAGATAGAAGAATTATGTACAAATGTACAAAAATCAGTCTGCAGTGATGAAAATCGAGGGCTTTGGAAGGAAAGAAAAAAGCAGCAATCCAGAAAGAAGTGAGGGGGTGTGTGTGTTTTTTAATTTTTTTTTTTTTTTGTAGTACAGGCAATAAAGGAAGTCAAAGAGGAATGTGAAAAGGGAATCACAATCCAAGGAGAGGAAATCAAAACTCTGAGATTTGCCGATGATATTGTTATTTTATGTGACTCTGCGAGAGATCTGGAGAAATTGCTGAGTGGTATGGACAGAGTCTTGCAGGAGGAATACAAGATGAAAATAAATAAGTCTAAAACAAAAATAATGGAGTGCAGTCCAACAAAGTCAGGTGATGAAGGAAATATAACATTAGGAAATGAAGTCTTAAAGGAAGTAGATGAATACTGTTACGTGGGTAGTAAAATAACTAATGATGGCAGAAGTAAGGAGGACATAGAATGCAGACTAGCACAAGCAAGGGAGGCCTTTCTTAAGAAAAGAAATTTGTTCACCTCGAACATTGATATAGGAATTAGAAAGATGTTTTTGAGGACTTTCGTCTGGAGCGTGGCATTGTATGGAAGTGAAACTTGGATGGTAGCTATCTCAGAAAGAAAGAGAATAGAAGCTTTTTAAATGTGGTGTTACAGAAGAATGCTGAAGGTGAGATGGGTAGATTGAATCACGAATGAAGATACTGAATCAAATTGGTGAGAGGAGATCGATTTGGCTAAATTTGACAAGAAGAGATAGAATGATTGGACACATTGTAAGACACCCATGACTTGTTCAGATGGTTTTCTGGAGGAAGTGTAGGCAGCAGGAATCCAAGGTGTAGACCAAAGTATGAATAACGTATTCAATACCATGCTTTACTCGCTCCGGTGAATTTTTTGTGATAACTATATACTCTTCTCAGCATTCATGCCAAGTATATACTTTATTTATTTATTTATTTATTTATTTATTTATTTATTTATTTATTTATTTATTCACTAGGCACAAGATACAGCTACACTGAACAAATTTCACTTGTACTGTCAACAGACTAATTAACTAAAGTAAACTTTAAAATATAACAAACGATAAGATCAGGTACACAGCCTACTTATAACACCTGCTCAAGTCGAAAACCATGAGAATGTCCATGTTCATAGCCGAGTCCTTGTGGGTCAAGATGGCGGTGTAACCACTTCACATCAACTTATCCTTCAGCGACTGTTTAAACCCCTCTCAAATGTACTTTTATTTGATGTTATATCAAGTTCTTATCTTCCATTAATAGTGTTAAAGAGAGTTGGGAGGCAGATTAGAAAAGATTGTTGAAGTGTTGAGTGTGGGAATGTGGAGAAGGTCTTTGGTTCTGGTGGTTCGGGAAGGAACACGGAGAGAAAAGAATGGGACAAGATGTTCCAGGCGGTAATGTCCATTTAAGATCCCATTGAGGAAACTCAGGTCAGCTACCTGTCGCCTGATGTGCAGTGGTGACACATTCAAAGCCCTTAATACTTGCTGCGAAGACAGATTTCTGAGCTCGGGGTTTCTGTTCCTAGCAATTGCAGCTAAGGAGGACACCGCTCTGTCTGACTGGTTAATATTGGAGGGGGAGGCTGTTGTCCAAATCGGAGAGCAGTAATCAAGAGAGGTTGAATAATCATGAGGAAGAAGTTCCAAAGAGCAGTAGGATCAGAAATTTCTGTAAAGCGGTAAAGAATGCCTAGTAATTTCATAGCCTTGGTTTATATGTTTTTATGAGGTTCTTGAATTGTAATTTTGTATTTAATATTACACCTAAGTCATGCTGTTGCCTAATTACCGCGATGAGCTTGTCGAGTCGATTATATAATGTCAGTAGAGATTTACATAGTGTTATGGTCATGTGGCTGCATTTTTGTGGATTGGGGATAAGTTCCCAAGTATGACACCAGTTCGAGTTGACGTTAAGCGAGGACTGTAGAAGAGCTGCATCTGCTGGATTCCTGATCCCCCTAAATATCCTACAGTCATCAGCAAAAAGTAGGGTATTTGCTGTTTTGTTGAGTTTGGATGGCAGATCGTCCATAAACAAGGAATACTGCAAGAGGCCAAGAGCACTGCCTTGTGGGACACCAGGGGCGACTGGTAACCATGAGGATGATGTGCCTGATATTACCACACTCTGCCAACGGTTATGTATGTAGGAAGCTAGCAGGAAGGATCAGAGGATTTGCCATGAATATTAAATCATTCGTCGAGTTTACGGAGCCGCTGATTGTGGTCTACAGAATCAAAAGCTTTCAAAATATCTGTGTAGCAGATATCCAACTGTGATTTAGCTGCAATGGCATATGATGCAAAACTATGCAGAGTGGTCAGGTTTGTTAGACAAGAGCCACCTGGTTGAAAGCCATGCTGATTGGTTGAGATATAGTGTGAGGTGAATGCGAGGAGACTCTGGTATATAATTTTTTCAAAGATAAAGGATAGTGTGGGGAGAATAGAAATTGATCATAAGATGAAACATTAAATTTGTTGCCTGATTTCAGATGTGAGACAATATTTGCCGTTTTCCAGGTCATAGGAATATAGCCTGCAGCGAAACATCTGTTAAATAATTTGGAGAGAGGGACGCAAAGGATCCTGGTAGTAAGAAAAAAGGACCTATAGTGTCAGGACTGGTAGCTTTGTTGGTAGGAAGAGTTTGAAGAAGGTTATGAACTTCACTTGTGTGGTAGTTAGGCTTGGTAGGGTTCTGTTTGAAACTGTACTTATGGAAGGGAGCAGTTGTTTTTGTGAGGGAGAGGAGAAGTTGGAGAATAAATACCTGTTGAACAGTTCATTGTGATCAGCGCCGTCTGCTGTTGCATCTCTGTGCTTCACAATGTCAGGAATATGAGAAGAAGTTATTTATTGGATTTTCTCTGTACCCAGAACAGCTCTAGAATTCAAACACTAATAAGAACACAAGTCTCATTGAAACGTAAAGGGATATGCATTTCTGCACCAACGAGGGTTAGTGGAGTGAATTTTTGTTATTACGCTGGTGTAGCAGGGGAAGAGGTGATACTCCCACGTGGTGCGTCCCAGGTGGCGTATAGAGGGGTCGTAACCGGCTTGCCAGCGGACTTGAGCGAATTAAAATATCTCTCGTGGACCAAACACATAGCATCAAATTGTCTATTATTTTAGAAATAAGTGTTACACATAGAATTTCATGTTTTTCATTCTTAACTTTTACGTAGCTTACAAATTTTCTTTTACCAGTATGAATACTCCCCCTTCTATTGTTCCTAACCTGTCTCTACCAGATATAGTTGATCCGTTATTGGATATTATAAATTTTCCAGCTAACTCATTCCTGGTTGCCAGCATTTCACCCTAGTGTGTTAAGTTGGGCTCATCATTTGGTAAATAGCACACCTATTAAGACAGATGACTAGTGCATACCGTGCAAGCAACTACTTCTAAAATGTTTTCATTCCTCCCCTGAAGGGTGATGCCATCTCTCAGGCTGGGAGATGTGTTACAGTGAAGAAGATGCACGGAGAATGTGAGGGGGTTGGCAGCCATGGTCTATACTAGGAATTGTCTTGGCATTCGCCTTAGTGCAGAAGAGTGGAAAATGACAGAAAACCATTCTCACGATAGCCGGCGGTTGGGGCCAGGCGTGAGGTCCAGCCCTGTCCTGTCTCCTGAATGCAGAGGCATAGACCCACGGTAGAACCATGGCCATCCCTCCTCTGTCCGGTTGGCCAGTCAGAGTGCAGAGCTGTTGGTCCATGGACGAGCCGTGGCCACTTATGGGCTGAGACTCGCTGTGCATCTACCGACCCCGTGGAGGCCACTGCACAGGGTACATGGAGCCACTGGCACTGCCAATGAACTATGAGAGACTGTCTCATTTTCAAAAAATTGATGCCTGCCTGGCCATCAGACGATACAGATGTTGCCATTGATGCTTTCACGGCCTGTACTTATAGACATGGTATAGGCTTTTGGGCTTATGCCGTGTCAAGAAAATAAGGTGAAATTCTTTACGTTTCACCGAGAATTTTGCTCTGCATCATCAGAAGAGAATCTCGACTGTTCACGAGAAAGGCTTCTCAAACAATGAGGTTTGAATTTAGACATTATAATAGAAGTGGAAATGGTACGTTCATTCGTCACCAGATGGCTCGCTGAATGCTGTACAGCGCTAGCGTTCGAAGCAGAAGCTGATGGAACCATCAGAATCAGTCTGAGAGGGTCACATAACATAACAGGTGTATGCACATATGAAGGTATGACATTGACACGTGTCCGAAATGAAACATCTGGAGATGAGGAATGTACAAATTTGGAAAACACCGAAACGAAATAACAGTAGTGGAGGGACAGGAAAGGGAACTACCTACGTAAATCCTTAATGGCTGGCAACCAGGTATTACTTAATTGATAGCCAGTGTCCCTGTTGAAATTGTTAGGATTTCTACATATTTCCACAGCTTCCTTTATAATCCTGGACCTGTAGTGTCTAGTGTGGGTAAGAGCTTGAGCATCTTGGAACATGACGTCATGACCCAACGATAGGGCCTGCTTAGCTATTGCTGATTTGTCTGGCTGGTTGAGATGAATATTACTTTCATGTTCCTTGATATGAGTACCAATGGACCAACATGTTTGGCCAAGGACAAATTGTCCCCACATTTATATCCTGGGCTATACAAAATTCCCTGTACTTGCGGTAAAGTATATATTGGCCAAACATGCCGGTCCATTGTGGCTCAGACCGGTGGTATTTGAAGGTGCTCAAATACATCATCCTCGTGTTGGTAGATTTATTGGCATGTAAAAGAACTCCTGTGGGAATTCCAGCACCTCGGCATCTCCAAAAACTGTAAAAGTAGTTACTGGGGCATAAAGCATATTACATTATTATTATTATTATTATTATTATTATTATTATTATTATTATTATTATTATTATTATTATTATTTAGTACTATACCTCCTTCGCGTTGAATCCTGTTATTATTAAAAACTTATGGAAAGTTGAGCAATGGTAATGGTCGTTGGTTCTTGAAGTTATAAAATATTTATTTTTATTTATTTGCTTATAAATATTGGAGAATTTTCATATGGTCTAGTTCCTTTTGAGATAATAATAGTTGGAAATGTTGGTGCCGTAGGCTATATTGAAGTCATTGTAGGCGTCATTAGACCATCTTCTTTGATGTGGTAAGAGTTTTTAATGGGTGGAGTGGAGGGTCAGAATGAGGAATATCATACGTAAAGAGGACATATAGGATTGGGCATCCATGTGGCAGTCCAACTGTCATAGAGAATGAATAGGAAGGAGTTCCATGGATTCAAATTTGAGCAGTACGATGTTGAAGGAAATTACTAATAAGGCGGATAATGGTGATGGGGATTGGTAGATGGCGGAGTTAGAACAGTAAAGATGGGTGCCAGACAGAATGGAAGGCCTTGTCGACATCCAGGCATACCAAGATGGCGGTTCTTCGAGTGCAGAGGTAGGATTTTACGGAGGTGAATATGAGGAACAGATGGTCTTTGGTTGCTTGGAGAGAACGGAAGCCAATTTGAAATTTAGGGAGAAATTCTAGGGAGCCAAGATAAGAGGATAATCCTTTACTCAGGATTCCTTCTAGGATCTTGGATAGGATTGTCAAGATGGATACTGGGCAATAGGATCAAAAGTCTGAAAGGGGCTTATTTGGCTTGGAAAAGAGAAGAATATTGGCATCACCCCAGTGTGCAGGGCCAATAGCCAGTATAGAGAATGAAGGTGTATATAATGCTAAGTTTTTTAATAAGGAGAGGAGGTGCTTCCTTGATATGACAGTAGGTGAGTCGATCAGGGCCTGGAGAAATGTTTTTCTTATTCCTTAGATATTGAAGGATTTTGGGCGGAGTGATGGTGGTGTTTAATGGGTGGGTATAATCTTCTTGGGGGAAGTGGTGGAAGGAGGCTTGGAGTTCTAGGAGATTAGAGTGTGCGGATTGAGTAATGAGAGTTTCATCAGGGTGAAGCAGCTGTGGAGGGTGTAAAGACTAGTCTGTAATGGTTGGCAAAAATGTCAGCTTTGTGTTTGTCAGTGAGAGGATGATTAGGTGAGTGAACGATGGGATAAATAGGAAGAAGTTTGTTTGTTTTGGTGAGTCATTGGTAAGTGTGCCAGAATTGTCTTGGATCGTGATAGTTGGCTAGCTCGGTACATTTATCAGTCCAAAGTTTTTGTTTAATAGTTTTTATGTAAGAACGAGTGTAACGTTACGTACCACAATGTTGCTGAAGAGTAGTAAGTTCTCGAGTTCTAGTATAGTTGTGATAAAGGTCATGAGCTAGCTGTAAAAGGCGCAATGCTTTTGGGGGAATGGGAGGTAGTAGTGGTGAGGTATATGGAGGTAGTCGGGAGTGATAAGGGCGTGTTCAATTTTTGTGATGAGGGATTGGATGTTGGGGATTGAGGTGGGTGGGTGTAGGTGTTGAAGGTGGTTAAAGGATTGTTTGTCGGTAGTCATTCCAGTTAGTATGTGAAAAAGTGTAGTGGGTGGGGGCCGGGGAGGGTGAGGGTGTTTAGGAGGGAGGATACCGGGTAAAGTGATAAGAGTGGAAGCATGATCTCTACCAACGGATACGAGCTTTGGGATAGTAATGGAGGGGGGAAGTAGTAGAACATTGGGAGATGTATTACAATATATAAGGGTAAGGTATTGGGACCTTTCCCATCAACCCCCATAGCTGATGGGACCATGTGACAACAAAATTTATCCCGAACGGGTCATGAACACAGGGGACCTCGTGCCACAGAAATCGATAGTCAAGGGACCTTTTCTGTCTAGTGACAAATGTCACCTCATCTGGATTGTAAAATGTAATCCGAACTCGTGAGCTAACAAATGACCTTACGACAGTGCGAGGTCAACCGCACCTCCTCCGTTCCGAGATATGAGCACCGGCCTCTCAGGGCCACAGACCGTCCGCGGCTACGAAAATGTTACTGTCTTAAATCTAACTTACAGGCATAAATGAATGGAAGAGACTAGGATGCATTTTCTTGGCAAATGATAAGCATAAAAAAAATTAACAGATTTAATCACTCTTGTTAAATCACATAATCAAAATTTTATAACCCTGATAATATAATTAAATTAATACTAATGAATCATTTAACACTCAATGAAGCCATGGAGACCCACCTCCCGTTGTCAAAATCGAAGGAAAAACTGATTGCAACTTTCACGAGTGCCATTAACTGGATTAAAACGTTCATTAGCTTCAATTATCAATTAGATTGTTGATGAAATTGTTCATTAATTTGTTAATTAAATAGTTGAGTAACTCTTATTTCAATTATTAGATGTTGATCAACCCTTCTTTTAATTATTACTTGTTGAGTACGATTTTTTTTAAATTCTATTATAATAACATTCAAACACATCGTTTGACTCATAATTAAAGATTTTGCAAATGCGAAGGTATTCCCCGGGAATATTCCCTCTTCACATAATCAAAACAACACTTATTTAATCTGGGATTAGTCTCAAAGTAGTCGCCTAATTTAAATATAACGCAACTAAATTATACACAAAACGTGAGATAAAAAAACTAAAAACACTTCCCGTATAATGACGACACATAATCCAACAATAATAATAATAATAATAGACTGAACGAAGGTGAACACACATCTCACCACATATGGTGACCAACAGCACAAGGTCGAGAGGGTCAGAACCTCTTCACGTCAACAAACACTACAAATGAAACTCACGAAGTCTTATTCAAACAAAAGCAATATTTACATATAAAATACACTGAAATCTATAACTCCTGAAAAAGAATGACATATGACACAAACACTGACTGTATTCTTGTAGTAAACGCGTCGCTATGTGGCTGGTAATCCTCATGTGACCCGGGACTCGAACTAGTGGCCTCGATTTCACTCTCAGTAGGCTTTCCTGAAAATCCCTGGCTATCGCCTCAACAGGGGTAATAATTAATTTCTCTGGCATAAATTTAATAATATCTTTGTTACTGAAATAAGGAAACCAAACATTAATACCTCGTCTACAATGAGCTGAATTTGTGTGTGGAAACCCAGCATCGTATACAACATTGAGACTTCTGTTCGCCTGACAATCTTCATCTGGGCCGTGCCCACGACAAAGGGAGAAGGTTCTTTCCTGCAAACCATTTGCCCTACAAATAGACATATTCTCACTGCATCTCTGCGGCTAATTATTTCAATACAACAACACTGACGTCAGAGCCGTCGCGTGGGTGGGGCGACCGAGGCGGTCGCCTTGGGCGCCGCGATCGCGGGGGGGGGGGCGATGCTGTGGGTAAAAATAATATATTTTATGCGTTTGTAGTCTAATTCTATAGACGACTGTATTGGTCTCTGTGTTATACAATAATACATTGGATGCATGGCTGAGTGCGCACAAATTCTCTCTATGCATAATGAACTGTAGTAACTGTGTATACTGAGCAGCGCTGTCCGCTGTGGTAGCAGGTGGTAAGGGTGGGAGTAGGATCATGACTCATCGGCGCCGGCGAGACGACATCAACACCCCTCCCCACCCGCAGTGCACGTCGGAGACAGTTTACACTTGTCTTGGTTACTTGGTTTAATAGTGACACTGAATAGACACGCCGTCGCTGTTTACGCTAATTGCTAATAGTTTATTCTTCCGTGCTTTACGAGCTTTATGAGTACTGAACGATGTTGTTGTGAAGTGCATAGTGATTAGTGGAAAACTCAAGAATTATGTCGAAAAAATTGTCACGGGCGCAAAGGAGAAAGTTGTGCAAGGAAAGTGAGTTAGCGAATGAGGCGTTATTAAGTAAAGTGCCAAAACTAACTATTTTTTTTAACTAATACGACACAAAATGTTGCCGTGGCTGAGACCAGTACGTCTGCACCTAGCTGTAGTTCCTCCTCACAAAGTAGCAGGCAGTAGGCCAAAGACACTGAATTTGTACCTGTCCCTTCTCCTACTGATGATACCGTTACAAGCGATCATGACCACAGTGATAATGATACTGGCAATAAGAGAGTGATAGAACTGTCAACAGACACTGAAACTGAAATTTCATTTATTTCCAAATCGGAGCAGGTGCCGGTGATTACTTTAGATCCTGCAATTTGGCTAGTGCATATTATGCACATTCAGCGTGATGAGTTTATTTTGAAAGGGCCGACTGAATAATCTAAACAAGATCATGATAACCCAAAAATTACGAAAATAGGCACATTTCAAACCAATTTCTGTATCGGTTTTTGGAAAATGGAGAAAAAATATCAAGGCGATTGTTGATTTATTCAGAAACATCAGATTTTGTCTATTGTTTCTGTTGTAGATTGTTTAAACCCTTATCAAAGTCACATTTTGGTCAAGCAATGGGTTTTAACAACTGGAAAAATTTGGCAGACCGTTCAAAATCCCATGAGTTGTCACCAGTCCATTTCAAAAATATGGCTACATGGTTTGAAACAGAAAAAAGAATTAAAGGAAACACATCAATCAACTAGCACATCATGAAGCAAATTGAAACTGAGGGTCAGCGTTCAGAAGAAGTATTGCGACGATTAGTGGAAATTATATCTAGCAGAGCACAATTTGACATTTCGTGGGTCATCTTCCAAAGTTTTCACAAAAAAAAAAAAAAAAAAAAAATGGAAAATTTCTTGGACTTGTGCAACTTTTACAAAAATTTGATAATGCAGTAATGGAACACTTAAGAAACACAATTTCATTTATTAACTGTGTCAATATAAAATGAGCTAATAACTATACTAGGTGACTCAGAACAGCAAATTATCTTGACGAAAATAAAGGAAGCCAGATATATTTCCATTATCCTTCATTGTACTCCACACAAGTCACAAGCAGCAAGTTTCATTAACGATCCGCTACGTGACTGAAGATGACGATGGGAAGATCAAAGTAGAAGAAAGTTTTATAGCCTATCGAGTTGCCATAGAAATCGCTGGAGAAGCTCTCGCTGACTTGCTGTTCAAAAAATTGAAGAGTGTGGTTTGAACATAACAAACTGTCGTGGTCAAAGATAGGATAACGGCGCCAACATGGCAGGTGTACATAAAGGAGTTCAAGCCGTTGTACTGGCCACCTTCCCTTTGGCTGTGTTCATTCCTTGTGGGTTCCATAGCCTAAATCTAGTAACTGCTGATGGAGCAAAATCATCAGTTAAGTCTACATCTTTATTTGGTATTTTACAACGCCTCTTTATTTTCTCTAGTTCAACGAATTTCTGGTGTGTAATAAGCGACCATACTAAAGCACTTACTTTAAAGCAAGTGTGTGAAACGCGTTGGGAATCTCGCATAAGTGCTGTTCAGGCTGTTAGATACCAATACGCGGAAGTTAGGGATACATTGGTTGAGTTAGGTGACAAAACTACTGACCCCCAAACAGCCTCTGAAGCTCAATCTTTGACTAATCAGATGGAATACATTTCCTTCATCGTAACTTCGATCTTGTGGAATGACATTCTTTTTGAAGTTAATTTGATCAGTAAAAGCATTCAAGGGAAAGAGGTAGACATCAATGGCTGTTCTGAAAAGTTCAATACGTGTTTGGAGTTTTTAAACAGATTTAGAGAGAATGTATATGTGGACGCAGTAATCTCCGCTAAAGGAATAGCTGCTGAACTTGTTACTGAACCTGTTTTTCCCGAGAAAATGATTCGCAAACGAAAACGCGTTTTTTCGTATGAGTCTTCTGAAGAAGTGCAATCGTTCCCTGAAGAAACCTTTATGAGAGAAGTTTTTTATCCGTTAGTAGATAAAGTTTTGAAGTCACTTAAGAGGAGGTCAACTGTGTTCAAAGAACACCAACAAGTGTGGGGATTTTTGGGTAATGTTGCTCAACTTCCAGGAAAATAAGATCTAAAACAAAATTGTTTGGACCTTGAAAGACATTTAACTGACAAAACAACCAAAGTGGCTGATATCAACGACATTGAACTCTATGTTCGATTTTGGATCATGGAAGGAACACAGTCGCGCCAAAAAAGTATTGCGTATGATCAAAAACACAAACAGTAAAGATTTGTTTACAAACTTGTGGGTCGCATTAAGAGCGTTACTAACAATACCCGTGACAGTTGCTAATGCCAAACGAAGCTTTAGTAAACTTACGCTTATAAGAACTTATTTGCACTCTACAACGACACAGGAAAGGCTGAACTCTCTCGCCATTCTATCTATAGAAAGTGACGCTGCAAAAAACTTAAACTTTAGAGAAATTCTGACAACATTTGCTCATGCAAAAGCCACGTGAATGCCTTTCAATGTTCGATGACAGAAAAGTGCACCAAAGACAAGAACAAATAATGAAGAATCAAATACTGTATTTTGTATATAAATACATCAAATCTTAGTATATGTATATCAAATATGAAGTGGAGGGTGGGTGGTCCGTGATGCTGTTATTTATAATAGCTGCCTGTGTTCTCAGTCCCCCACACGGCGGGTCCATAGGTGGTGGATAATGGAGTGGCTCTAAAGAGCTCTCTCTGGTATGACCCCAACTAGAGTATGGTTCCAGTGTATGGGACCCTCACCTGAATAACTTGATTCAAGAACTGGAAAAAATCCAAAGAAAAGCCGCTCGATTTGTTCTGGGTAATTTCCGACAAAAGAGTAACGTTACAAAAATGTTGCAAAGTTTGGGCTGGGAAGACTTTTGAGAAAGGAGACGAGCTGCTCGACTAAGCGGTATGGTCCAATCTGTCAGTGGAGAGATGGTGTGGAATGACATCAGTAGACGAATAAGTTTGAGTGGCGTCTTTAAAAGTAGGAAAGATCACAATACGAAGATAAAGTTGGAATTCAAGAGGACAAATTGGGGCAAATATTCGTTTATAGGAAGGGGAGTTAGGGATTGGAATAACTTACCAAGGGAGATGTTCAATAAGTTTTCAATTTATTTGTAATCACTTAAGAAAAGATTAGGAAAACAACAGATAGGGAATCTGCCACTTGGGCGACTGCCCTAAGTGCAGATCAGTAGTATTTGAAAAACTAATAGGGTATCATCCCCCCGAACCAAAACTGGAACGAACAAAATTAGGAGTTTTACCGGGGGTGGGGGCGCCGATTTAAGCCTTGCCTTGGGCGCCTACATACCACGCGACGGCCCTGACTGGCGTATCACTCTCAATGCTCAAATCAACTCGTGCCTTCATTGCACTCTTCAAATATCTCATAATATCTGGCCGCCATATCATTTTATTTCATCTCATATTCACAGAAGGCTGGGGTTCAGACACAACTCATCGTATCGGAGATTTCCCTGCGGTTCCCCTTGCACACAAGCTAAAAGTTACCTCAAACAAAATATAAGTTGTCTTTAAATAAAGTCAAAGAATTTAATCTCAAATAATAATAAAACATGGGCCTAGCTTCATTTGGGAGGATGTCTTTCCAATCCCAGGTACGCCGTTTTCTTCACACACTGGTTGTACCGCCATTTCTTACTTTGAACATGCAATCTAAACTACAAAATTTAACACTATGAATAGAGTGCCTTTTCTAGTCCCACATTTAAAATAATATCAACAGGAACTTGTGAAGCCCCTGTCGTCATGCTATTCTGACTCATATTGAATATTTAAATTAGAAGAAGGCTACTACGTTAACACCAACGTTAAGAAATCCCCCCTTTTTAAAGCACTCTTGATCATAAAATAACCAAACACATGCTCATGCAATAAAATGAATTGGACAAACGTACTTGAAATTAGCCTCACCAGTTTCCTTCCCAGATAATGTCTCATAATTAAAATAAAATCCTACTGACCACTCTAAGCTAACCTTATCTGACAATCTAACATTCGTCAAATTATTCTAATTCTCTCCTGACATTATCTACATATTTACAATAAAAGAATATCCTTATTCACAAAATCATAATTTTATACTCAACACTGTGTCAGGTTTTCCGTCACTCGAGCCTCGGAGGGCTCGCAGGGTAGTTTACTCCATACTGAAGCAGTTGCAGGCCATGGGTTCCAAGCGTCCTGCGTCGATTCTTGAAGTCTTCATGGTCTTTGAATTCACAAGCACTAGAACAAGCCTAACCATACCACGTTCACAGAGAATCCTCCTCCACACGTCACAGTTATATCTAGTCGATACTGGCAATCTCAGTTGCATTTACTCTCAGTAGGAGAATGAAATATTCATTAATATGATTTCGGCATGCCCTTGCTTGTGAGATGTAGTGTTTACAGCGCACTATGTCTTCTGGTATGGGCTATATCAAATTTGTTACTTTCATTGACCTGTCTCAGTCTCATCCTTGGCTTTGACAATATTAAAGTGACTGAGGTATGAGTGATACTAGTAATACCATTCCTTATGCAGCCAGTCCCTGTTATGAATTGTGTGAAAATATCGCTCATAGGGTCGGTTGGTGCATGCATTTCAGTGGGCTTGGCAGACTGATATGTAAAGGCGCGTCCAGACTTGTAACAGAACATCGTAACGTAACCGCGTCGCGCTCCTGTCTGGACGGTACTACGTAACCTCGCCGCGCAACCTTGGCCCGCAACATGAACGATACGGAACGAGGTTCGCTGCGTTCCACCACTTGTCGGTTTTCCCGCGTCACATCAAAGAGCTGCGCGCGCGGAAGTTACAACAAGCTTGGACGTACACAGGACCTCGGCGCGTAACACACATTCGCCTCTGCCTGCTTGATCAGTAAAAATGTTGTCGACCGAGCAAAACACACTGCATTTTATTGAAATGTACAGAGCTAAGGAAATGTTGTGGCTAACTAGCCATCCCAGGCATTTCAACAACATTTTAAGGAATGACCACTTTCCCCATCCACTCCATTCTCCGGTTCACTCTACATATCCCCAATATCCCCATCATGCTGCACAACATAATGTTCATCAGCTGCCGAACCCATCACATTTTCAAGGTTACACCGTTTCAACACCCACTCCATCAGCTTCCTTATCCTCACCGAATAGGCCTACTACTACTACTACACCCAATTCTCCTCACTCCAATCTGTCCACTGAGTCAGATACAGTAGGCAATTCCCACGATGTGGATATGGATTTTCAGGACTTGATTAGAATTACAAAGTAGTGTTTCTGTGTTGAATAAGCAATTAAAATAGAAAATGTTTGATGTATGAAACTTAGAATATACCAGCAATAAATTCCTTACTTACGTTTATATTTTCGTCTAATGCTTCAATCAGAGCTTGACACATTCCGGTACGATAACACTAATCGACTGTTTGGATATTTTGAAAAGATACTGCAGACTAATGTTTGAATCACCGGTTGCTAGAAATCGTACTGTCACTCCCAGTCTCTCTTGCACCGATATAGCCTCTCTGAATGTGGTATCCTTCCTAGCAACTATAGGCCCAATCAAATTGATGAGGTGGGATCTCTCGCTGAGTCTGAGGGAAAAGCCAACTCTGGAGGGTAAACGGATTAAGAAAGAAAGACACATATTATTATTATTATTATTATTATTATTATTATTATTATTATTATTATTATTATTATTATGTGCGTATGGACCCAATGGATCACGCAAAGCTCTAACGATTCTGTTTTCTGAGTTGCCAAACAGCTCTCATCCTTTCTCCGTGGATCCTTTTTCGTTCTTCTGTCCACTTTGCTCCAGTCTTCTTTTTCACTTCGTTCTCTGGTTGCACTTTTCTTCCATTAATTTTTTTCCTATAAAGGTTTCTGTCCGCGGTGTCATTTGGGTTTATCTGGGCTTTTTCCAGATCCTTCTTCACTTCTAGTACCCATGGAATATTATTATTATTATTATTATTATTATTATTATTATTATTATTATTATTATTATTATTATTATTATGGAATTTCTAATATGTTTTCATGTAATGAGATACGTATTTCCGTTTCATTGCTGTCATTTTTATTCAATTAATGTGAGTATAGCTATGCAGTATAACTTAACCTCTACAAATGATGTTATGGCAGTAAATACATTGCAAAAATTATGTTGAAGATAACAACATTAATTTTTTGCCCATGTAAATTGTGGTTTATTGCGCGTTTCTCTTCTTTTTAAGACTGTACGCCGCTGCTAGTCCAACAACTACAACAGCTGTTTGCCTTTCCTCTATGTTAAAACGAAATGCTATCAAATAATGCCAAATCTTTTCAAATCTTATCAAACCTTCAGCAATGTTGAGCAGTCTTTGACAAGATTTGACAAATTTCTTGTGAAATGTTGAACTGACAGGAAAATGTAATGGTGTACAACACGCATAAGACAGTGGCATTTCCTGCCCCAGAAGTTCAGGCGTTGTTATAGATTAAATTTATGAATTAAATATAAGTCCGCACATTCCTCCACACCCTCCCCGAATTATTCAGATCACGAAATGAATGTAATAGAAAGACATGGAGGGGAAAAAAAGAAGTCTGCAGAGAATTATGACTTTCTTTCAAAGCTGAAATGTGTATTTCGGCCAGTTCACCGTTGTAAAATCTTATATACTGTATAAATATAATATTGTAAAACTAAAGTACAGAAAACCGTCGTCAGGCCTGAAAATCGCTGAGCAGGGTCGGCTACAGTCAATCACTTGTTTATTTTCACTTGATGAAAAACGTGTTTAATAATTGTTTTACTATGCTTTCACTACCCATATTACCGGGCGAGTTGGCCGTGCGGTTAGGGGCGTGCAACTGTGAACTTGCATCCGGAAGATAGTGAGTTCGAACCCCACTCTCGGCAGCCCTGAAGATAGTTTTCCGAGGTTTCCCATTTTCACACCAGACAATTGCTGGGGCTGTACCTTAATTAAGGCCACGGCCGCTTCCTTCCCACTCCTAGGCTTTTCCTATACCATCGTCGCCATAAGACCTATCTGTAAAAAAACCTACCCATATTGAAACATTTAAACCTCCGACTTGATTGCCTAAGCAATAATACTCTTGCGCGGAACTCGAAAACAAAAATCAACACAAAGCGTTGGAAACGGAAACGACGCCTTGGTCAGGTTTAGCAAGTAAAATGTTTATAATGCCCACTAACTGTCTGAAACTTCATGTCAGCCAGCAAATTTGAACCACCATGTGTAGTTCTACGTGAATATAGCAGAGTTTGCCACCATCGCCTATGTTTCCGTTTAGTTGCATAATACAAATAAATATAGGCTGCTGCAGCTAAGTCCATCTTTCAAAGCTGCACTGTCTCAACTGGCGGAACGCTGGTAGGTTACGCGTTACGACCTGCGGCGCGGGGTAGAAAAGTTTACCACGCAACCGCGGTGCGTAACATTGCCCCGTTTAACCTTGGCGCGCGACGTGGTTACGTTACGGAGTTAGGCGCGCATGTCTGTACCCGCCTTAATAGCAACGGCTGGCTCGGTGAGGAAAACAACGGGAAACTACCTCACTCCTCGTTTCCCTAGTACGCCTCTTCATTGAAGCCTAGGCTATTTATGACAGCTGTTTGCGGAGCTGCAGAGGATCAAACCAGCCTTCGGGCTGAATACCCAACATACATACATACATACATACATACATGATTTCGGCAAAAGCATTCCTACTTTAATCAAACAAAGTTAATCCATGCCAGACACGGCCACGATCACAGCTACAGTTCAAGCAATTTTAAAAGAATGTGATAGTGGATTCCTATGTTCAAAGCCTTTCTCAGATATCTGTTTTTCTGCACACAAAGACTAATCACTACGTAATATTTCCAGTACAGTTTAAACTTCAAATTATAATCCTGTTATTTTACATGGAACTTCCTCCTTATATACCCGCGTGTTTATCCACACGATTTCACAGTTTATTCACGAGCACACCACGGGCTCCATCTCTATCACAAGGCATTGTCTAGAGAATAGTTGCTCTCTCCAGATATACGGCACAATCCCACGTCACGATCTCGCGATACGAACGTACTGCACAAACTGTTCATACGCACGGCGCGTCGCGATCGTCCCGTAATTTGAAGAGCATTACAGATTTATCAAAGTTTTGCAGTATGAATGTGCTATAAAGGGTACCTAATTACCGCACTCCCGTTCACTTGCGCAGTTTCACATACAAACAAAGCAAATCCGACCACAGAACGGCCGTGTAACTGCTCCAAAGACTTGGCGACGACTATCCTTCCACCCGCACAGGCGGATGCTTATATGGTTTCACCCAGGGGTGGGAGGTGAACTGAGGGAAGGTCCCCACTCCAATTTATAGATCACAAGATCTACAAGATCTACGGTAATAGCGATGCGATAGATTGTGTGACCCAACAATCAATATTACTTGCTGTGATGCGGAACCCAAACCGATCGGTAGATTAATTAAAAACTGCGATCTAAATCAGGCCTCCAGCGGGGAATCCCTATAGGGCACATTAGTTCACTGCTGGCGTGGGTACGCTCCAGGCGATTACATAATGCTTGGTGGAGTAATTTCATAAATAGTGTTATATTAATCTGACTTACAATTTTGCTAAGGACCAAATATTCTCAATTTTGCTGTGACATGTGTTCTATGTATAATTTAACGACGTTTTACCAAACATTCTTCCAAAATCACCTACTCACGTTGGCTCTACTGTGATCCGGCATTTGTTTTAGGGGCGAAGTTAACTAGATATATTTTCCTTCCTTGTCTTTCCTCGTCTTGCGCTCTCAGTTTGGGGGTTCCTTTAGCTCCGAAACTCTTGAGTTCGGCGCCAGCCAGTCGAGTAAATTGCGCAATGTGATGCGACCTATCTCCCATGGGGTTGGAACACTTGCACGGAGTGACATTTGCACGGAGTGACACTTGCACGGAGCCTTTCACTCTATCTGATGAGTCAGAAGTAGGATGGTGACACTTGCACGGAGACTTGCACTTTCTAACATGAGTCAGAAGTAGGCTGGTCATACTAACATAAATTTTGGATACCTAATCTAATTTGATAGGTACTTTGACGAAAATGCACATAAATACTGTCCTCTCCTGGAAATCCAATACCACATGCGTAAATGCTTCATCATGTAAGAAAATGACTCAAAAATTATAAAATAGTCTTCGGCTCGCCAGGTGCAGGTCTTTTTGATTTGACATCCGTAGGCGACCTGCGGGTCGTACACCCAGCCCCCGTACCAGCGGAATGAACCCAGAACCCATTATGGTTGAACTTCCCGACCCTGCCGGGAATCGAACCCGGGACCCTTGTGACCAGAGGCCAGCACGCTAACCATTTAGCCATGGATCTGGATAATAAATTCCATAAAATGGCCACATGATGACTTACAACATTACAAAAGGACCTAATAATATAAAATGGCCAAAATGACAAAAATGACCTAATACATTAGCATTTCTTTTTTTCTATTTGTTTAACGTCGCACTAACACATCGAAGGTTTTCGGCGACGGAATAGCAGCCGTGGCCTTCATTAAGGTACAGCCCCAGCATTTGCTTGGTGTGAAAATGGGGAAACCATAGTAAACCATCTTCAGGGCTGAGGACAGTGGGGTTCGAACACACTATCTCCCGAATGCAAGCTCACAGTTGCGCGACCCTAACCGCACGGCCACTTGCTCGGTTATTAGAATTTCTACAATGTGGGAACTATGATAAGGATTTCTATACAAGTTAGCAATGTCTATTTAGAACCAATTACGCGTAAAAGATGACATGTCATAAAAAAATCTTAGGTCTGGTAATCACGGTAGTGAATTTAGATGCAATTTATAAGTAACTGTTAATTTTATAAATGCCGGCCCCATGGTGTATGAGTAGCGTGCCTGCCTCTTACCCGGAAACCCCAGGTTCGATTCCCGGCCAGGTCAGGGATTTTTACCTGAATATGAGGGTTGGTTCGAGGTGATTAGATTCGAATTGAGGAGCTATCTGATGGCGAGATAGCGGCGCTGGTGTAGAGAGCCAAGAATAACTACCGTGAGGATTCGTCGTGCTGACCACACGTCACCTCGTAATCTGCAGGCCTTGGGGCTGAGCAGCGGTCACTTGGTAGACCAAGGCCCTTCACGGGCTCTTGCGCCATGGGATTTATTTTTCTGGTTAATTATATACATTGTAAGAGACATTTAGTCGACTTAGCGCCGTTTCCAGAAAGCACCACGGGGAGGTAGTCTCTTTGCGTTCCCCCATAGATATATTTTTTCACTTTATGCAAGTTCGTCAAGTTTTTTTATTTTTTAAGTGCTGATTGTCAAGTTTTTTCTTTGTTAATTATAATTCAGAATATTTATACAAAATTTACAGTATTTACGTGATTTACAAATCCTGTAATATTCCAGGGTAGTTTCACTGCAGTTTCTGAGCGTAAGCAACACAAACTAGGAATGATCTTAGTTTGCCATCAACTTCAAGCCTTTTTAAGGCTTTTGAAATCCTCTTCTCGATCTCCACTTCTGATTTATTTCTTCTCTTCCCATAGATATTCAAAACTATCCTGTCAAATTGGTGACCGTAGTACTCTGCGCCATCTTGAAGAGTCTAGATCAGCGAATATACATTCGGGTGCCCACTCGAAATTAAACTGTTTATTCTTTGGTTCCAGCCTTCAGAAACGTTATTGGTCCGATGCCACCTGCCACAACAGTTCTACATATTCCTTGGCATTTGCTCGCTTTCCAGCCATTGATCGACGATATAGTCGTAAAACACCTGTAGATTCTGATTTTCAGGCGTGCTCTCCTGAATACATAGCCAATCATCATCAATCATTTCTAGGAGAATGTGCGCTAGTGCTGAACACATTCGAATGTGAAGTCAATTTCTTCATTTTCCCCGTACGCAGTAACAAGACAAGGCCTCGATCGTGTACTTTCCTCCATAGACACTGATTAAAATGATAGCTGCAACCAAAAATCTCAGCTCGAGGAAACAGCATTTTAGCTGATTGGACGATGGCGATTTCGAAGTCCATAATAAGTGTCACAGGGTTCCATCCTGGTACGTTGTTCTTAACAGCTTCGAAGAAACGAGCATATGTTTCTCGTTTCTTGTTTGGTAACAGCGCGCAGACACCTTGTATCGTGTTGGTTTCTTCCCAAGAACTTCCAAGATCGGCGTGGATGATAACTGTCCAAACTGTTTGATTGATCTTTTGAATGTCCCGTCGACAAAGAATGAAAAGCAACTTGATAAAGCAGATTTTCATTTCTTGCTGGCAAACACTAATATCCTGTCTTTAGGCCCCTTGTTGTCTTCAAGTAGGAATTTTCCACCGTCGTTCATTGCTATGTGTCTTTCCTGTATTACGCCTCCAGAATCGATCGGGTCTTGTGTAGGTCTCATTCTTTTCGTCAGATGCGATGTAATGATTGTTTGGCACTTCTATGCGATGGCAGCGTTGACACAAGGTCATAGCGTCTATTGAAGAGCTGGCCTACTTCTTCGGTGTAAATTGTGAAATCGTACGGTTTGTTTCCCTTGCACGTTTTTTTTTGCAATTACTACACTTTTTTCACTTCATTCCCCGCGTCGTCCGGAATGCAAATATGACTTGTCTCGCCTAAAACTGTATTATCTTTCGTTGTTATTCTTCCTTTACATTTACTTTTCTTGAAATATACGCACCGCCAATAAGTCATTCGATCTTTATTGGTATAGTCCACAATATACTGATGCCCGTTGTAAATCAATAAAGGCTTTCCCTTCGTGGTCTCAGAGATCTCCATAGCTGCAGAGCAATTATCACCAGTTCAACATGGAGCACTAGATGTCACACAGGTATCAACTGTAGCAATGAACTCCACTTACCGGGTGGGCCTTCCCCTCCTCTGTTTCTGCATTACAACCCTCCTTGGGCCTCCGTGCAAGTGTCACTGTTTGAAATAGCCATGCTTAGTAATTTCCGGGAATTTTTGGCTTTCCGTGCAAGTGTCAACACATTCCATCTCCGTGCAAGTGTCACAACTTCATCCCCCATACGGACAAAGAGGCTCGAAGCATGTCTTCTTCTCAAATATTAATTTCAGAATATATATTCATAATTCTGATACGGTCACAGTATGGAATGGGAAAGGGAAGTGCATACCCCGGATGCGGGCACAAGGGTAATTGAAAACAACTTGTTGTGCTGGGTTATATGAACTTATATTAATGTCGGTTTAGATAATATAATCATTCAACTGGTAGTCAATGAATTTGACAAAATCTCTAGGGATGGGATTTTAAGACAGCATATAAATAGTAGCAAGTGTGAATGTTTTATGAGGTGTTAGGATTTCTAAAATTAAATATTAATGAAAATGATTAGTGGAAGGTGGGAAACTATGTTGAATAACTGTGAGATCCTGACACCAATAATAATGCCCCCCGCGCTTCATTGGGACGGTCGCAACGAAAAAGATTGAAAAATCTGAACTGTGGATTTTGATGTTGGGTCAAGACTTCCGGGGTATGCATGGAAAGGGGAGTTTCAAAGAGTGGCCGGTTTGCATGAAGTGATCATATATTAGTGCAATAGATCTTCATTACACTAATTTAAAAAGGAAAAGGTATTCAAGGGAAAGTACGCAAAGTGCATTCTGTTCCGTAAATAGGCAATGTCCACATGAGTATTCGGAACCAATCGTGCCGCTATGTGAACTTGGTGTAGGATGTGAGGACGATGAAAGGGGAGGACGTTCTGGAGTATCATCGTGATAAGGCAAATTATGGTTTCGGAACTGGGGAGGGGAGGGTGGTTGGAGAGGCAGGGCAGGGAGGTCTTGAGTGGTGACATAGGTTGACGGTTTTTGGCTGGGTAGGTTCAGGGGCGGGTTTCGCTTTACATTTATAACTAAAAGCCGGATGAGCTTAGTTACAATTAACACATTCGGGTTTAGCCTTGTTGGGACAGTGATTAGTAGGGTGCTCCTGATAACTCAGATGGCACATACCTCATGCTGCACGCACGGTTCTCCAGGTGGATGATCGTAGCGGTGGCATCCCCCGCACCGGATCTTCTGTGGTGGGGAGCTGCGTGACAATTCCATTCGATGTCTACGTCCATAGATAATAGCACCGTCCATAAGCGGGGTGATCAGCATCGCAACGTCCCGGGATAGGATCGTGATCAGGCTGGTAGTTCCCTCGGCGTTGCGGATCCGGATGATGCGATAAATCATATGACCATCCAGCTGCAGCTGAGCAGCCACTTCATCATCCGTAAAGTCCCTGTTCACTCCGTATGTATACACTAGCCATGCGTCTTTGTATGTGTGCTATTTACCAACTGATGAACCCAACTTAGCACACTGGGGCGAAATTCTGGCAACCAAGAATGAGTTAGCTGGAAATTTTATTATGTCCAATAACAGACCAGCTATATTGGTATTATACATGTACTCATTTGGGATTAATATTTCAGGTTCCCTATAGGAATCAACATCTATCTGATGACCAGGCAGGCATCAAGTTTTGAAAATGAGACAGTCTCTTATAGTGCATTGGCACTGCCGGTGGCTCCATGTAGCCTGTGCAGTGACTTCCACAACCTCTGGACTTTTCCAGCCCACATCCTTGCATGTGCTATCAAAAGATGTCAGGTTTTACATGTAGGCTCTTTCTTTTTTCTGCCTATGTGGTTTTTCCCTCACCCTTATTACCACACTTTAACACTATCCTACCAACACAAACTCGCCTGGTAACGTGTCTAACATGCAAACAGTCAGATACTCCTTGTATCACTTCCCACTCTTCCCTGCTATCTCTTTTTTCCTTAGAAATTAGTAGTAACTCGGAGGCCATGTAGATTGAGTCGACGGTCACGCGCCGGGAGCGGGCTTCGCCCCCACCCCCGAAAAATCCATGGTATGCACTAGCCATGCGTCTTGGTAAGTGTGCTATTTACCAACTGATGAGCCCAACTTAGCACACTGGGGCAAAACGCTGGCAACCAGGCATGAGTTAGCTGGAAAAATTATAATGTCCAATAACAGACCAACAATATTGGTATTTTTAGCAATTCGGGACAGGTATTTCAAGTTCCGTATGGGAATCAACATCTATATCAAGCACTCCAGATACATGAGAAAATTTCCGCATCCATAATATCATTTCTCGGTCATGATTCTATTCCTTTCTTTACATTACTTCTACAGTTTATCACGAACAATGTTATATCATCCTTACTTTACTTCCGCATTTCTATACTGTCATCACTGCTCCCTAATCCAGCTCATTTCCATTAATATACCTCCGTGCAACTCTTCTAAACAAAGTCCTGACTTTTATGTAAAATTACAGTTCAAAATGAAGCCATCTGAACATAGATCCCTATATCCTACCCACCCAGTAGGATCTACAAATCTCATTTCCAGTTTCCCACATACCCTTTCCATAGTCTCATTTAAAATCCCCAATCACCCTCCAGCTATTATTCCTCATACACAGCATACCACTGATAACAATCAGCTTTCTTAAACTTGCTCCGTGCCTCTGTTACCAGGCCCACACGTCCCCAACTATGTTAATACCTATTCAGGCTTGCCTTACATTGTTGTGCCAATGTGGAAAATTTCCACCTTCTCTTTACCTTCCTCCTTCCCTTCTATTTTCCTCAACATCTGCCTTAACCTAATTCCTGGATAACACACTGCCCGTGTTGCCTTTCCGCCATACTCTTTCCCCACATGCCTAACAATTGAAACACCCATGACGAGAGCCTCAACTCCACCCTCCTTATTAGATCCCTTCATTTATTGTTCTAAACACACCCTGGCCACTTGAATGGGACATTAATGATGATGATGATGATGATGATTTATTGGTCTGCCTTAACTTCCCAGATGCCTGGAGAACCTACATCCTCCTTCCCTTTCTCCCTTCTATCTCTCTCACTACGCTGTTCCATGTCCCTTTTTCCTATCCTCTACGTTTCTCTTTAATCTTGCCTCGCATCTCCTCTGTAACACTTCGCTTATCTCCATCTTTCCTCTGCTGATCTACCTGCAGGGACTTGTATCTATTCTTCACCGATACCTCTCTTGGGCCCATTGCTTGGGGAAAACACTTAGCCTTCATTTTCCTTCCCCTTAACACATTAGATCACTAGTCTTCAACAACTTCTCTCCTTCCTTCCCCTCCATCCTGCACGTTGATTGAGGGAGACCTATCTTCACTCCTGTCCTCCGTTACAAGCCTAATTATCTCCCTGAATTTCGCTATCTCTTCCCTCATCTTCCTTAATTCCCACTCATATCCACAATCCTTATACCTGCCTCTTCAAAGAAAAGTAAAATAATATGGAAATATCAACAGAAATACAACAGTATATTCTATGTGTCTTACTAATAGAAAGTCCTTATAGAGTTGTTTAACACCTGCATAGTTGTACAGTGAATAAACTTTATATAAGCGTTGTATTTTTTTCTTACTAATAAACGTGGTATACGAATTGTATTACTATACAGCACGTATACACTCGTTCCAAGTCATTAGCAATCTCTTCCTGCAGTTCACTGACGTATTTCGCACGTTCACCGCCTTTATGATCGCTACTGCCGGTTATCTACGAACAAAACTTTCCGGAAAATCGGACAGTAGCACAGCATATCGAAAACAAAGTGAGACTGCTGGGAATTGGCTTGTATTGATGTCAACATTTCAATCAATCAATCAATCAATCAATCAATCAATCAATCAATCAATCAATCAATCAATCAATCAATCAATCAATCAATCAATCAATCATTCAATCAATCATTCAATCATTCAATCAATCAATCAATCAATCAATCAATCAATCAATCAATCAATCAATCAATCAATCAATCAATCAATCAATCAATCACTACTGATCTGCATTTAGGGCGGTCGCCCAGATGGCAGTTTCCCTATCTGTTGTTTTCTTAGCCTTTTGTTAAATGATCTCTAAGAAATTGGAAATTTATTGAACATCTCCCTTTGCAAGTTATTCCAATCCCTAACTCCCCTACCTATAAACGAATGTTTGCCCTAGTTTGTCCTCTTGGTATTCCAGCTTGCTTGTATAATGAACGCCACGAAGGAAATTTAAAAGCTTAAGAAAAGGCGTAGAGCTCCTAACTGGGATAGTACCGCACGGAAAGCGTAGACAATTGTAATTGAATCGGTGAGTTGAAAAGGGTACACATTCCAAAATCCATGCTTTTCAGGAAAAAGGAAAAAAACTGTTTTGTAGCCAAAAGAAAGGTTTGATCAAAAAAGTTTCTACTAGACATTTATACATAATATATCTGCGTATTCAACTACAAAGTATGGAAATCATATTACGTACGGTTTTCAAGTTATACCATTTTTATGTCAAGGAATATATTCCATTTTTATACTCAAATTTGAGGAAGATCTTTGTAGAGGCAGATAATGTATAATATACTTGCAATTTAAAAAGTCTATTAAGCAGTAACAAATTATTACTAAAAAATACGCCAAACCATCATTTCTTTTATATTTTTTTATTGTCATTCCGTCTCTTTAAAGTGTTTTACCTTACGAAGATATCTAGCCTCCATAACCTCTAAATGGTGTATGTCTTCTGTGTTTAAAATATCGTGAAGATCATCAACGTTGTCGTTGGTAATAAGTGGTTATAATACTGCAGACAGTAAATACCACCAAAATAAACTGCTCACTCGTTTCTTTTCCCGCTACTCGCTGCTATACAACGCTTATACAAGGGTCCTGGTCTGTATAAGCAATTCAATGAATAACTGTAACAGATGTATACACAGGAGGCTTATACACGGTTTATCAGTAAGGAATTTCATACAAACGGTGTATAAACATTGTATAAACGTTATACACCGTGTATTAGTAAGGAATATAAGTACCTAGGTATATATGTCAGAGGTAGGAAATAATGTACACTACACAAATATTACACAACAATAATGCATGGAAGAAACTGGCTGATAAGATGACTACACTACAATTATGGTTCGTGGGGAGTTATGGATTGGAATAACTTTCCAAGGGAAATGTTCAATAAATTCCAATTTCTTTGCAATCGTTTAAGAAAAGGCTAGGAAGTCAACAGGTAGGGAATATGCCACCTGGGCGACTGCCCTAAATGCAGATCAATATAGTGATTGATTGATTGATTGATTGATTGATTGATTGATTGATTTATGTCGCTGCAAATAGCCTTGGCAGGATAAATAAATTACAACTTGAAATATTCATACCGTTAAAAGGGATTTCTTCGCTATTCAATTCCTGCTGTCACCGTCTCAAGAAATATAGACCGGGGTTCATGACCTGATCATTTCCAAGGAAAAACAACACTCTTAAACTCCAATGACGTGTCGTATTAAAAAATACTTCATTAAAATTCAGGGGAGGCGAGGAAATTAACATAAACGTGCTTCCTTACGGAAAGCTCTATCTAAATGTGGGTCTTGGATTCGAATACCAGCGTCGTTCATAGTACACCATACAGCAAATCTGCAACCTTATGTTACCAAACTCCTACTAATTTAATAAAAAAAATATCGAGTACATTTCTGAACCAAACAACAGGCTTCAAACACATGCAATAATTATACAAATATTTATTAACACCTTAGTCTTTAAACTAATGCACTCACAAAATAAATCAAAAATTCCTATTCTGGAACTTTACATCTAATTCATTCCCAAAAATTGGCCTACACGATGACGGTGAACTAATAATTAAAGTAGAGTAATTAAAAAGATCCCTCCATGATTTCTCGCTAAATTTAACTGAATTAACTCACTCAAAAGCTTCCTACACTAAATCCGTAAATAGGAGAAATAGACATCAAAATCTAATAATGAATTATTTACAAGCTACGCATTCATAATTAGGTAGGTATTTATAATGGGATTGTGCACTTATCTGATTACAGTATTGTGCTTTCCGTTCGGACCTCGGGAAGGCGCATGCTGAGAAGACTTAATATTCCATCACATCGGCGATCTCCTTGGAACGTCATGGGTTCAGAACGGAGTCCTGTTTACTGGCCCATGGTTTGAATCTCGTTCTCCACTGAAGAAAGCTGTTACATCAACACACAATAATAGCCACACGTTCACGTAACTTCAAATCACACTCTACAGTGATATCAAAGCTATCGTCCCGTACTGAATTTATGCCCAATCGATTATATGATAATAATAATAATAATAATAATAATAATAATAATAATATGTGATGGAATATTAAGTCTTCTCAGCATGCGCCTTCCCGAGGTCCGAACGGAAAGCACAATACTGTAATCAGATAAGTGCACAATCCCATTATTATTATTATTATTATTATTATTATTATTATTATTATTATTATTATTATTATTCCGCCTGCAGTTGCCACTGGGTGGATTGATTACTCAGTGATTGTTTTTTCGGTCCCAAACCGGGATAAAGGAGGAGGGTTGGCTTAAAGCCGTAAAATAACAGCCAGGAAACATCTTGAGGTAACCTCCAAGGCTCAATACCTTGGTTGTATCCCTGAGATCGATTTCGATCGATCTTTCCACTATCTTCAACTTGTTAGCATGATGGAAATGTCAGTTGACAAAACAATTACCCCAGGCCCTAGTACAAGTACTAGTTTATCTCGGTCATCGGATTCTGGGGGACCGAAAACATCATGCGGGAATGAATCGGAGCTTCCCAACAGAACGCAAAAAAAAGCACAGCGAAAGGATGAAGAGATTTTGGTAAGGCAAGAAGAAACGTTGTACTAAATAATTCCCCACGCGCTCATTAGTTGGGCATAACGAATCAATAATAGTACTAATCACAAATCCGTCTCTAAATGATATATTTATTTCAATAATTAATTCCAACGAGCCAAAGGCTCATACAGAGGAATTGCACAATGAATAATATATTCAATGGCGGATCTACAAACTCTGAATACTTTCAATGATATAATCAGGTGACTTAAACAGTAAAAGTAGACACATTAATACAGAAAGTGTAAAAAATAAAAAATACCATTCTATAGTTCCTTACTTATACTAAGATACTTAAACTACTTAGTACTACAAGTGAGTAACAATGCAACAGGATTGACAAATCAGGGCGAGTTTTTTTTTAACATTACATATTTATATTTCACCTATGAAGTATCTGTTCCATAGTTTTTCCTTTGCCTTTCGTTTGAATGTTATTAAAGTAGGGGCAATTTTTACGTCAGCAGGAAGTTTGTTGTATGCTTGAATTGCTGAGAATTTACAACTGTTCTTCCCATATGTTGAAGAGTGGATGTGATACAAGGCTAAGTCATCTGCATGTCTAGTTTGATACCTGTGATTGTCTGAATTGGTTATTAAATTAGTGTTGTGAAATGTTGTTTCTTTTTATTTTATACATTAGTAAGACAGAATTAAGCTCTGTAATTATGCTGAGAGGTGGAATTTTGGTCTGAGTGTATAGGTCTTTTACTGGGGTGTATAATGGTAAGTTAAATATGTTCCTTATTTCCCTGTTCTGTATCACCATTAGTTCATTCAGGGAAGACTTTACACAATGTGACCAAATTACACATAAGTACTACAAGTGGCTATGTACTAGTGAATAGTAAATTTGTGGGAGGAGGTATTTATGGATTAAATATCTAAGTCTTTTTAGTAACCCAGCAACAGGGGCGATTTTTTAGTTATGTGTTCAACATGGTCATTCCAGGCCAGGTTCTCATCAATAATTAATCCAAGATATTTCACTTTATTTACTTTTTCTATTTCAGTATCATTTATGAGTAATTTATCACTATTTGAGTGAAGGATTTTTTTGTTTTGAAATAAGTATGTATTTAGTTTTCTGCAGATTCATTGTCAATTTGTTACACTGGTACCAGTGTAAGAGAGTGAGTAAGTCCTGCTGCATGTTTTCTAAAACTATGTCCTTACTTTTGCCCGTATAGGAGATATTGGTCGTCATCAGCGTATAATGTGATATAGCCATTTAGATTACATGAACAAATATCATTTATATAAATGAGAAATAAAATAGGATCTAGTATGGAACCTTGTAGGACACCATGGGTTACATACTTGTCAGAGCTCGACTAATTATTCACGGTAACAAGATGCTTTCGTCCTGTTAAGTAATTTCGAAACCAATTCAGCACAAGGCCACGAATTCCAGCCTTTTCTAATTTTCTTAAGAGAATACTATGATCAACAGTATCAAAAGCTTTAGTAAGATCAGTGAATAAGCCTGCTGCAATGTTGTTGTTGTCTACGGTGGATTGTAACATTGTAATGAGATCAACAGTAGCTACTTCGGTACTAGACCTCTCCCTGAATCCATATTGCCCCTTATAGAAGAAATTATTTTTGTTTAGAAAAGCCAAAAGTCTTTTCTTCACAACAGTTTCCATAATTTTGGAAATAATTGATAAAATCGAGATTGGCCTATAATCACTTGGATTTAGTCTATTCCCTCCCTTAAACACAGGGATCACTTTAGCTATCTTTAGTTTATTGGGTATTATACCGGTAGTCAGGGACTCGTTAATGATCTCTACGAGTAATCCTATTATAGGTTCCTATGCTTTTTTTTAATAGTGAGGTAGTAATGTCATCTATTCCGCAGCTATTCATATTTTTCAGGTTAGATATGATTGACTTTACTTCTGCTACATCAATTGGGTACAGGTAAAGGGATTCAAGACTAGTAAATTCACTGAAAGCCACAGTATTATGTTCAGGAATACTTAGAGCTAGGTTTTTGGCAATGTCTATAAAAAAAGGAGTTGAATGAGTCACACAGAACCTGTTTATCAGTTATTACTTTGCCTTCAATTTCAAGCGTGGTACACGAGACATTCGTTACTTTTTTTATTATGAATGATTTCGTTCATTAATTTCCATGTCTGTTTTGGATTGTTATTATGAGATTTGAAAAGGTTTGAGTAGTAGTCATGTTTGAGTCTTCTTTTTAAGTTAGTTACTGTACTTTACAATGGCGAAAAATGAAAGTATCCTCCTATTCAATACATCATATATTCCGTCATTAGACGGAGTAAACAAGTTCAGACATGTTTCGGCTCGTTTGAGCCATCTTCAGTGAAAAAATTAGGGGGGTTGGAATAATTATTTACATAATATGAGTTGAAAAAATGCTAAAAAACATAATGAAAGCGTAAATGAAAAAACAAACAAAAGAGAGCCTAGACGGAAACAAAATAGCACAAATATACAATATTTACATCAATATGCAGAGCAAAACAACTTATTGCGACAAAATTCAGTGAAACAGGTGTTAATTTGAAATAATAATTGATACTAAAAACTGCGTTAACCTAAGAAACAAGGGAATGAGAAAACAAATGATGCAGATGGATGCTACTATTATTCATTTCCATCTGCATCATTTGTTTCCTCATTCCCTTGTTTCTTAGGTTAACGCAGTTTTTAGTATCAATTATTATTTCAAATTAACACCTGTTTCACTGAATTTTGTCGCAATAAGTTGTTTTGCTCTGCATATTGATGTAAATATTGTATATTTGTGCTATTTTGTTTCCGTCTAGGCTCTCTTTTGTTTGTTTTTTCATTTACGCTTTCATTATGTTTTTTAGCATTTTTTCAACTCATATTATGTAAATAATTATTCCAACCCCCCTAATTTTTTCACTGAAGATGGCTCAAACGAGCCGAAACATGTCTGAACTTGTTTACTCCGTCCAATGACGGAATATATGATGTATTGAATAGGAGGATACTTTCATTTTTCGCCATTGTAAAGTGAAAACCGTCAATACGGAATGATTCTAATATCTTGTAATGTTAGTTACTGTATTTCTACACCTGCAGTATTCTTGTCTCAGAAGCATGTTATTCTTGTGAGTAGGATGTTTGAGTTTTGCATGCAAGCAGTCTCGTCTCTTTGTAAGTGTAAGAAGATCTGTTTCTGAATAAGACTTTTTATATCTAAGCACAGCATTTCTGCTTATTGTCTCAGATTATCACTACACAAGGACTTTCGCGACGAGTCACGTGGAGCGAGTCCTGTAACTATCATCAGACTTACTCTGGTGCGAATTTGTCTGCCCTATTTATTTAAAACTGGCACAAGATGGCTGACCCTAGAAACCTCACAGGGAGGATATCAATCTATTCCATTGATATCACGAATATCACTGAAGCAGTGCGTTCCAGAGGTAGCTAAGATGATCTCACGAATCTTGACTATGCGGAAATGAACTCGATCGTAAACTTCTTGCAATCGCCCAAAGCATCATCCCTGCATTTGAAGCAATCGGGAGAATTCCCGTGGCAGGCCATGTGTTCTGTGTATCGCGTGGGGATGCTTCCTTTGTGTGATAGTATCACAACTGTGTGATTTACATTACTCGGGAATATATAGCACATCCCTTCCGGTCAATTTTTTCTAAATTATGAAGAGGCATATAGTGCCATTTGTTGTCCTGATTACGGGGTAAATCGAGGTGCAAATTTAATTTAAATTCACTTTTACGTCCCGATAGGCTGGCTATCCATATAACATTTCTGAGCGGGTTGTTGGTTCCGTGTGATTTACACCCCCACACCATTCTCACGTGGTACGCGCTCGAGACCTGTCCTCTTCTGTTTCCGTCGCACAATTATTTTAATCACACTCGCTCCTTGAATGGAAATTTCCATGGCATCGGTCGTCACGTGCCCCCCTCTTATATTCGCGCCCGCCGAATAGAGAACAGGTTGAATTAAATGTTAAATACAGGGTATTTCCGTAAGAGCGTGCAAAAATTTAACGGGAAATACAGAATGCTCCACTGAACAATTTGAGGTAGGGAACATGGGGTCGGAGAAGCCAGCTTAAGGAGATAATAGGTATACAATCAAATTACTGTTTACTTTTTTATTTACATTAGTTACAGTTAACTGCAAATACCATCACTGATACAATGAATGTACCATGTTCACTGTAACTTACAAAATGTGCTGAAACTGACGGCAATCAACCTCAATGCTTGCGTGATTCACAGCACGTTCTGTCATGGGGCAACGTAAAAACGATGCAACAGAGATACCTTCTGGACAGGTACAGTAAACAAAACCTGCATTATGACGTCCTTCTTGTTTCCTTGCAAGAAGTAATGAATGTACATGTAAATAAACAGCCCAGTACGTGTAAACTTGTACGCGTGTTAGTTGTAAATAAGCTGGGAGACAGTAATGTGAGGCAAAGTGGTAGGCAAGTTTACTTCCATATCGTCTTAAGCCGACTTTTCCGACCACAGGTTCCCTACCTCAAATTGTTCAGGGGAGCATTCTCTATGTCCTGCTAAATTTTTGCACGCTCTTACGAAAACACCCTGTATATGTGCCTGGATCAAAAAATCATGGCTCTGATACGGCACAGTATGCATTGACTCCTATATCCGAGGTAGCTCAGCCAGCAGACACGGGGTATCACAGCATGGAACATTCGGGTGTGAAGACCAAATTTTATCAATGGCATTTTTAACAAATTTATAAACTTCAGGAGTGAGAGGGTAGGCATGTGGCAAATGACACAGTAAATACAATGCAGATGAACACTTATTAAATAAAATATCATAACAATTCTTGCTTCATAATCCCTTCTGACATTGAAATTCTTTAGCAATGATTAAAATCTATCTTTTTTACATTAATTTAAGCTTTTCCTCATAAGCATGTGTGTTTCTTCCTTCCTGGTTCCAATATCTTGGATGTTAATATTACTCAAAGTCAATAAAAATCTATCAGTGAGTTTAAAGTTTGGTAATAATCCAAGGGTATGGGATTAATGTCTCCTCATTTCCTCTTATAACTTTTCTAGAGTAAAGCATAATGATCTCAATATCCTCTAATGGGTTTAACATCCTTTAATTCATCTCATATCTATTTTCAGGCTTAATGATCACAAATAGAGCTTTGATATCCAATAAATCCGTCTGATTTATGTTCTCTTAATCAAATCATTCGTCAATATTATTTACAATATTTTTAATATTTACAGTTTTTACGGCTCCATTAAGAATACTCATTTTAAATTGAATTAATTAATCGGTCATCCCCTTCCTATCATTTTCATCAAGAGGATTAATTAGGCATTAGCTTACTTTAGACTTACTCTTCTAACTATTAATTATTCTCTAATACTATGTACTTTTTATTTTTATTCACAAATGAATTCCTTCTTTAATCTTCTTATCAGAACATAATCACTTTTCTTAAGAATTGATTATTAGAATAATTATATCGGTATTAATTATTTTATACGCACAGAACCTGTTGAATTAAATGTTGAACATATGTGCCTGGATCTGTTAGCATGACCACATGGTAATAATTCATATAGAAATCAGATTGAACGGAACTGTCTATCCTCACTTTTTGTTTCATTACCTTTTAATTTTTACAGAGTCAAATATTTTCTTTTCATTGGCTGTTCCTTTCAATAGAATATGATGCGTTCTTCTATTAAGGCTATACATTCTTAAAGATATACCACTTGGACAAGGATTAAATTATCTTTCCGTAATACAGCACAAAGACGTGCTTTTCACTATTAGAAATTCCTGGCTTGAACACTGAAGTCAGCCTTTCGCAGTGGCAGAACGTGTGATATTCATAGGTCGCTTATTAATATTCGCATGGCAAAAAGAATGACATCAGATATGCGTGGCAACATTAGCGTAGCCAGGATTTCCGTTTAGGGGGGAGGCATTCATCCAGAATTGTATTTTGATACGTGCCCAAACTTCCAGAGTTTAGGGGGTGTAGAATACCTAAAAAGGAAATGAGTGTCCTTAGATCAAGTTAGAGTGGTGGATTCGTGCGGATACCGGAAGCTAAAAGTAATCTTCTTCTTTATCTTCTCTTCTCCGCTTTTCTCACATCTGTGGGGCCGTGGGTGCGAACTGTGCCGCACATGTGGATTTGGCCCTGTTTTACGGCCGGATATCCTTTCCGACGCCAAACCTATATGGAGGGATGTAATCACTGTTGTGTGTTTCTTTGGTGGTTGGTAGTGTAGTATGTTGTCTGAATATGAAGAGGAAAGTGTTGGGACAAATGCCCAGTCCCAGAGCCAGAGGAATTAATCAGGCGCGATTAAAATCACTGAACCGGCCGGGAATCGAACCCTAGACTCTCTGAACCGAAGGCCTCAACACTGATCATTCAGCCAATGAGTCGGACACCGAAAGCTAATATTAATATACATTATATATAAAATGCTCAATAAAAGTACATTCGTTAAAACTCCTGGGGTGTCTGGACTCCTTGGACGACAACCTCCCCCCCCCCGGCTACCACTGTTACTCCCAAACTAACATAACTGCGGCATTTCATATATTCCGAGTACAAGTGAAATGAATGCAAGAATAAACAGTTTCAGTAAAGTTGTAATATTCTGGTTTAGAATAAATATGGTAATCTATATATATAAAATAACTTGTCCTGACTGACTGACTGACTGACTGACTGACTGACTGACTGACTGACAGTTTCATCATCGCCAAGCCAAAACTACTGGACATAATGAATTTAAATTTTGAGGATACATATATAGTTCAATGCAGGTGCCCGCTAAGGGAGGATTTTTGGATATTCCGTCGCTAAGGGGGTAAATTTTAAAATGAGTGTATCTATATCTCAAAACTTTAAAAGTTTTCAGATGTAAAAATTGGTATTTAGAATCTCCTTTAAAATGAGGAAACACGTATTTTTTTTTTTTTTGCTTTAGGAAAATCCAAATAGGAGGACTGGAAAATGGTGAAACAGGGGTTGAATGACTTTAATGAGGATACTTATATCTCAGAAATTGAAGATATTACAGACCTGAAAATTGGTATTTGGGATCTCCGTTGACAATAAAGAAACACGCATTTTTTGTTTATGAAAAATCCAATTAATAAGAGGGTAAAAAGGGGGATAATTTTTAAAAATGAGTGGATCTATATCATAAAACTTCAAAAGTTTACAGATGTAAAAGTTGGTATTTAAAATATCATTTAAAAATAAAAGCAATTTCTTTTTTCGAAAAATCCCAATAGGAGGGGTAAAAATGGGTGAAAAATTGATTGAATGCCTTTAATGAGGACACATATCTCAGAAACTGAAGATATTACAGAACTGAATATTGGTATTTGGGATCTCCTTTAAAAATAAGGAAACATGTATTTTTCTTTTTTGAAAATCCAATTAATGGGTGGGTGAAAAGATGGTGAATTTATAAAATGAGTGTATCTATATCTCAAAACTGCTAAAGTTTACAGATGTAAGAATTGGAATTTAAAATCTCCTTTAAAAATAAAGAAACACGTTTTTTCGGAAAATCCCAATAGGAGGGTGAAGAAGGGTGAAAAAGAGGTTGAATGCCTTTAATGAGTAATGACGATATCTCAGAAACTGAAGATATTGCAGACCTGAAAATTGGTATTTGGGATCTCCTTTAAAAATTAAGAAACACGTATTTTTTGTTTTTGGAAAATCCAATTAATGGGGGGTGAAAAAGGGGTGAATTTTTAAAATGAGTGTATCTATGTCTCAAAAATTTTAAGGTTTACAGATGTAAAAATTGGCATTTTGAATCCCCTTTAAAAATAAAGAAACACATATTTTTTGTTTTCGGAAAATCCCAATCGGATGAGTGAAAAGGGTGAAAAAGGGGTTGAATGCCTTAAATGAGGATACTTATATTTCAGAAACAGAAGATATTACTGACCTGAAAATTGGTATTTCGGATCTCCTTTAAAAGTAAAGAAACACGTATTTTTTTGTTTTCGGAGTATCTCAGTAGGAGGGGTAAAAAGGGTGTTGAATGTGTTTAATGAAGAGACATATAACTCAGAAACTGAAGATAGTACAGACCTGAAAATTGGTATTTGGGATCTCCTTTAAAAATAAATGAACATATATTTTTGTTTTTGGAAAGTCCAATTAATCGGCGGAGGTTGAAAATGGGGGTGAATTTATAAAATGAGTGTATCTATATCTCAAAACTTTTAAAGTTTACAGATATAATAATTAGTATTTAGAATCTCCTTTCAAAATAAAGAAACAGGGACTTTTTGTTTTCGGAAAATCCCAATAGGAAGGGTGAAAAAGGGCGAAGAAGTGGTTGAATGCCTTAAGTGAGGGTACTTATATCTCAGAAGCAGAAGATGTTACTGACCTGAAAATTGGTATTTAGGATCTCCTTTGACAATAAAGAAACACGTACTTTTTTCGGAAAATCCTAATAGGAGGGGTGAAAAAGGGTGAAAAGGGGGTTGAATGCCTTTAATGAGGACACATATATCTCAGAAACTGAAGATATTACAGACCTAAAAATTGGTATTTGGGATCTCCTTTAAAAATAAAGAAAAATATACTTTTTTGTTTTTGGAAAATCTAATTAATAGGAGGGTGAATTTTTAAAACGAGTGTATCGAAATCTGAAAACTGTGAAAGTTTACAGATGTAAAATTGGTATTTAGAATCTCCTTTAAAATAAAGAAACACGTTTTTTGTTTTCGGAAAATCCCAATAGGAGGGGTGAAAAGGGGTGAAAAATTGGTTGAATACCATTAATGAGGATACTTATATCTCAAAAATTGAAGATATTACAGACCTGAAAAATGGTATTAGGGATCTCCTTTAAAAATAAAGAAGCGTGTAATTTTTGTTTTTGGAAAATCCAATTAATTGGGGGGTGAAAAGGGAGTGAATTTTTAAAATGAGTGTATCTATGTGTCAAAACCTTTAAAGTTTACAGATGTAAAAATTGGTATTTAGAATCCCCTTCGAAAATAAAGAAACTCATATCTTTTGTTTTCGGAAAGTCCCAATAGGAGAGGCGAAAAAGGGTGGTAAAGGGGTTGAGTGCCTTATATGAGGATACTTATATCTCAGAAATAGAAGATATTACAGACCTGAAAATCTGTATTTGGGATCTCCTTTGAAAATAAAGAAACACGTTTTTTTTTCGAAAATCTAATTAATGGGGGTTAAACAGGAGTGACAAATTGGGGTGAATTTTTAGAAAGATTATATCTACAGTATATCTCAGAAACGTAAAATGTTACAGACGTTAAAATGGTATTTGGAATCTCCTGTAAAAGTAAAGAAACATAGGTGATTTGTTTCTGGAAACTTCGCCTAAGGGGAACTAAAAAGGGGGTAAAATTTTAAGATGAGAATTTCTACAGTATATCTCAAATACTTTACAGGTTTCCGAAGTGAAAAGTAGTATTTTGTATCTCTATTAAAAATAAAGAAACATGTATTTTTTTCTGGAAAACCCCTTGGGTGGAGGGGTAAAGGTGACTGAAAATGGGGTGTAATTCTAATTAGGATACTTATATCTCAAAAGCTGAAGATGTTACAGAGTGAAATTTCGTATTTGGAATCTCCTTTAAAAATAAAGAAATACGTATTTTTTGTTTTCGGAAATCCACCTAAAGGGGGGTGGAAATGAAAAATTCGTTGAATTATTTGTATGATTATACTAATATATCAAAGACGAAAGATTTTGCAGACGTGAAAATTGGTACTTGGGATCTGCTTTAAAATTAAAGAAACAGGTATTCTTCGAAAATCCAATGAAGGGTGTGGAGGTGGGTGCTGGTAGGTGAAGGAATTGATAAATTAATTGAATTAATTGTATGAGGATACTTAAATCTAATAAAAACTAAAGCTGTTACAGACGTGAAAATTGGTAGTTGGATCTCCTTTAAAAACAAAGAAAAAAGCGTTTTGGTGGGGAAACCATCTTTGGGGCGGGGGTGAAAATGAGTTGAATTCCTTTTATGACAATACATGTCTCAAAAACTGAAGATGTTAAGAGTAGTGATAATTGGTATTTGGAAGATGCTTTACTATTAAGGAAATAAGTATGTTTGCCATAAAATTCACTTAGGGGTGGGGGAGTGTGAAGTTAAGTGAAAATTGAATTCTTTTTATGGGGATACTTATATGTCAAAACTGAAGGTAACATTCGTGAACATTGGTATATGGACTCTCCTTTAAACATAAAGAAACACGCCTTCTTTTTGTGGGAGGGGGGGGGGGTGTTTGAATCAACTTACCGGCGGTGGGATGAAAAAGGAGTTGCGACCAATTAATTTTACGGTTCATAATGTACTTATTCTGATCATAAACTGATCATTTTTATTCTTTCCTGGGTTCGTTTTCAGGAACCATCTTTTCCTTTGGAAAACATAAAGTTAGATTACAGTAGATTCTCCTGGCATATAAATAAAAATTTAAACACATTTGAAATAAACAATAGGAATGAAAATGACCTGCAATTGTTCACTTCTATAAGAAGGTCAATAATGTACGGAAGTATATCATTCGTGTCGCCAGAAATCTCGCGCACATGCTTACGCGCGACGATATTGCTGGTCACATTGTCAGCAATGACAATGGCAGCTGATGTAATTTACAGCCAAGTAGCAGTCTTGCATGTTGCTGTTGGGTCCAGAAAATTAATAATAATATAATAATAATAATAATAATAATAATAATAATAATAATAATAATCTGGACCGTCGTCAAAATGTGCGGACCGCGCTGGAAACGGGCCCTGGGCGGGTAATGGCTACGATTACAGTCCAGCTGCGTGTTCAGTACCGCCAACACACCCAAGACTGCACCACGCCGCATCTCATCAAGGATTTTATCTATATTAAAAATGCTTATAGGAAAAGATGGCAAAAATTTAGGGACCCAACTGACCGGGTGGAATACCTGGACCTAGCCCGGGAAGTACGAAATCGGTTGCGGGAATGTAAGATCGAAAATGGGAGGAACTTTGCCGTAATCTCTCAGAAAATGAGTCAGACCACGAATTTTGGCGGATTCTCTCAGAAGACGAGTCAGATCGCGAATGTCGGCGGATTATATATAAAACGTTAAGCATTCAACTATAAATTTCACTATAATACCGTAGCGAAACACGGGTATCTTGCTATGTTATTATAATAATGGTCATGTGATAAGCAAAAAATTATATTTTATACCTTTTTTTCTCTATTTTCTTTACGTCGCACCGACACGGATAGGTCTTATGGCGTCGATGGGATAGGAAAGGCCTAGGAATTGGAAGGATGCTGCCGTGGCCTTAATTAAGGTACAGCCCCGGCATTTGCCTGATGTGAAAATGGGATACCACGGAAAACCATCTTCTGGGCTGCCGACAGTGGGGCTCGAACCCACTATCTCCTGATTACTGGATACTGGCCGCACTTAAGCGACTACAGCTATCGAGGTCAGTTTTATTATACAATTAATGCGGCAAAGAAATACACAGGCACACACACACACACACGTCGAATACAGGTTTCTCGCCCTTCTGGTCCATGGCTAGTTGATGAAGCCAAGAGACTGAGACTCATATTTGGGCATTATAAACAAACCATAGATGACACAGGCTTCGAATCTTACCGCATCTTAAGAAATCACAAAAATCACTTTATCAGAAATTTAAAAATGTATACATTTCCGGAATTTAGTTAACAACTTAAGTTCTAATCGTGCATGGGACCAACTTAGAGCTCTGGGAATAGGAAAACATCAACAGAGGCAGACAACTCCTGACATTCCACTTGATGAACTGAACAATTACTTTGGTAGAATAAATATTCAACCTACCCCAGTTAACTGCACCGAATCACCGCTCTCCCCTCCATCCAATCCACCATGCACATTTCACAGTGTCACAGAAAATCAGGTGTAAAAGGCTTTGTATTCCATTAAATCAAAGGCTACAGGTGTAGATGATATTCCCATTAATTTTATACATAACATTATGGGTGCTCTCCTGCCTATACTACTGACGCACATACCGAACTACTGTTTACTAAACGGAACTTTCCCTACTGTCTGTAAAACAGCCAATATTATACCGGTACCTAAGAGTTTTGATCCACAATCACCCTCTGACTATCGTCCTATGTCAATACTCCCTGCGCTTTCTAAAGCCTTTGAACGTTAATTATACGAGCAAGTTCTAGAATACCTAAATAAAAATGATCTTTTGGACCCTTTGCAATCTGGATTTAAGAGGGGTCACAGTACCGCGACAACACTTTTGATGGTTACTGGAGACATTAGAAACGCTATGGGCAAACGACTGCTCACCATACTTATACTTCTTCACTTCAGTAGCACCTATAACATTATAGTAATTCCGACTATGATAAAGAAAATGTAACTGCTAAATTTTGATCTGGCTACACTTAAGTTTATTATTTATTATTTGAGTAACCGTCAACAGCGTGTAACAATAAACAACAAGGCCTCTAAATGGAAAATGAAACATTGTGTTGCCCCACAGGGCAGTATTCCAGGGCCTCGAATTTTCTGTATTTATATCAATGACATACCGTCTATGACAGGAAATAAAACACACCACCTTTATGCTGACGATCTTCATATATATCGACACTGCAAGACAAGATATTAACAATGACATCCGACGACTCAGTATACTGTATATGCACAACGAACCTCTCTTATACTAAACTGCACAAAATCTCAGGCAATCATAATTGGATCACGAAAATTACTGAGCTGTTCACACAATGTCGCAGTCCCGCCTATCCTACTAAATGGTAACATTATTCCCAACAGTAAAACGGTCAAAAATCTCGGCGCAAATATGAATGAAACAGTTGATTGGTCTGATTACACGAAATAAATACGTAAAAAGATTGTTGGTGTGCTTCACCCTCTTAAACGGCCGAGGAATGTATTTCCATTTGAGCTACAGGCCAAACTAACACATACACTGGTTCTCCCTGTTCTTGATTATTGTGACGTTGTTTTAGTTGACATGGCGAGAAAAGAAACACTTAAACTTCAACGAGCACTGAATTCCTGTCTGCGATTTATTTATAATATCGGGTGCGATGTTCATATCACCGCATACTATCAACCTGTCTCATGGCTGATGTCTGATAAACGCCCGCAGCTACACACTTTAACGATGGTATATAGAGTGGTAGCTGAAAGTCAGCCACTGTATATTTGTTCTAAATTCATCTTTTTATCATAATTTCATAACCTTAATACACGTTTTAGATTCATTCTTTCTATTCCACTGCACCGCAAAAATAAAATGAATAGATCATTTGTGGTGACTGTCGCCAGATTATGGAATTCCCTGCCAGCTCAGGTCAGAGAAACTAGCTCCTTAGCAAGATTTAAGGTCACCTGCCGAGACTACCCGCTGAGGACAGCTGACAGAATGATTGCAGTATGAATATGTGCGTGCCTGAGGATTAGCCATTTTTAAGAGTTTTTAATGTTAGTTAGTTTTAATGTTAATTTAGTTAGTAATTTATTTATATTTATTTTCAATTTTATTAATTTATGTACGTTTAACTATTTTAAGTATCTCAGTATTTTATTTAAGATTCTGATTAGTATGTGGTTAAGTGTACGAGAAAGCATGGAGCCTTAACTTCGCCACTGTACAGAACGCACTAATAAATAAATAAATAAATAAATAACTAATAAATAAATAAATAAATAAATAAATAAATAAATAAATAAATAAATAAATATAGAATGTAAAGCGTATGGGTATAGCTATTTTGTTAGTTGGTAAAGAAAATTACACGTCACAACATATGCTAGGTAGGGTTTAACTTGTCCTATTAGTTTCCCTCGCGGTTAGGGCCGGGCAGCTGTGAGCTTGCATCCGGGATATAGTAGGTTCGAACTCCACTGTCGGCAGCCCTGAAAATGGTTTCCCGTGGTTCCCCATTTTCACACCAAGCAAATGCTGGGGATGTACTTTTATTAAGGCCACGGCCGCTTCCTTCCCACTCCTAGGCCTTTCCTATCCCACCGTGGACATAAGACCTATCTGTGTCGGTGCGACGTAAAGCAAATTGTTAATTAGTTTCCCTCGCAAGCCAGGGATACAGAATATAGTAGCATAAAGTTACAGTTTTGTGACGCTAATATACGTATGTATAATTTTTATTAACGTGCCAGAAACCAACGAAACGGATCTGTTGCCATTTCAACACCGTTTGAAGGGCCGGAGACTCAAGGCGGGATTTGAACCTGCGAACTCGGACTCAGAAGGACAGCGACTCAACCAACTGGGCCACATGACTAGGAGGCGTTAGCGATTATAGTTACAAATAGATGCATTCTACATAGGTTTTATGACGAGCATTTATTACGGCATAGGTTTTCCAACTGTCCTGAAAGAGCGAGACCGGACAAAAGAACTAACTGAAAGGTAAAGAGCTTGCAGGGGTGTCGCTTCCTTCTCTGTTTACTTTTCCAAACCAAAACTTATGGCGTAACAGCCCCGAAGGGACGTCGCCTACCAAGGCACCGCTGTTAAGCCCGAAGGCCTGCAGATTACGAGGTGTCGTGTGGTCAGCACGACGAATCCTATCCGCCGATATTCTTGGATTTCTAGACCGGGTCCGCCATCTCATAGTCAGATAGCTCCTTAATTATAAACACGTGGGCTGAGTGTACCTCGAACCACCACTCAGATCCAGGCAAAATCCCTGACTTGGCCGGGAATCGAACCCGGGGACTCCGGGACCAATTCATGGGGGTGTAGTACCAAAGTGGTTCATTTTTAAGAAGACAAATTACATTAAGTGTGTACTTCTTCACAAACGAAGAACGATATTATCAATTTTACGAACAGTTTCAATAATGCAGCCGGTTGATATTAAGAGTACAGAAGCTATGATTGTACATGGTAACAGTCAAAACCATCAATATCTACTGAAGATCCATTTACCGCACTCGGTAGGACCAGATTTCTTTTCATATCCACCGGGCGAGTTGGCCGTGCGGGTAGGCGCGCACAGCTGTGTGCTTGCATCCGGGAGATAGTGTTTTCAAACCCCACTGTTGGCAGACCTAAAGATGGTTTCCCGTGGTTTCCCATTTTCACACCAGGCAAATGCCGGGACTGTACCTTAAAGACACGGCCGCTTCCTTCCCACTCTTAGCCCTTTCCTTTCCCATCGTCGCCATAAGGCCTACGGCGCAACGTAAAGAAAATACTAAATAAAAATAAAAAATATTTTCACAACCCCTTCCAAGGAAAAGTTGTATATACGCTACTGGTCTGAGTACCACAGAACGGTACGGTACGGTATCTAGTGTTTTAAGTAGAATGCGTATCAATAGAACGTGACTTCCCATTATAAAAATGTTTCATGCATCGACTGCAATTCAAGACTGGGCCGTTCTGATTAGAAGGTAGAACCATTGGCACTGAGTTATCACGCGCGCCAATTACAACATATTTACCTGCACTTTTGATGGTGCCATTTGAGGTTCAATCAGTCCCCGGGCATTTGACAAAATATATAGGCCTACCTATCGAACTTAGGCACGCATCGGCGATTGTCTTGCTACTGTTAGAATACAGAAAACTTTTCCATAACTTACCGAGGATGCACATAGTTTTGGCTTCTCAGTGACAAAATGGTCCCTCTTTAAAAAATGGTACTTATATGGCACAAAACGAGGAACTAACGTGCAGCTCACAATCCTATCACAGTCTTCTCAACGCTGCAACTTAAACACAGCATATCTCTCAACCACGGTACAACCCGAGGATCCCTACGACATTGTTGTTTCCTGGAACTGATGTGCGAAAGCTGACACGATGTTGTTATGTAAGCTTGCAACCCTTTCTGGCCGTGGCCCCCGTTATATCGGTGGTTACGTCCCGGTTCCCTACCGAGTAATCCCTTGCTAATTGCGCTTTTCCTCATGTCTTGACATTTGTCAACACACGGTTACATTCCCAATACTGAGGCCTCTACAGGGAAATATCCCCGCGCATCACAATGTTAAGTGTTATCCTTTCATTCAAGCAGTACACACATGGAGAATTAAGTATGGCCCTATTGAGCCTTGCTAGTAGATTCTTTGTCGCTACGTTAATTTAACATATCGGCGTAAGTTTTTAAGTTGTTCGTACCGTACTTAAAACAACGGCTGATCCTCGCTCTAGTTTCAGGAAAGGGCCGATGACCTACGATGTTAGGCCCCTTAAAACAACAATCAGTTTCAGGAAACATTTTTGGGGGGCGGCCCCCGTGGGACCCCCCTTGGCTACGCCAGTGCGTCGCAGTCAACATAATCCCGTCCAGACAACACACACTCAAATACACGTCTATTATGAATGTATTTACGTGATTTCTGACTCCTGTGATTTGATTATCAAACACTCATCTTAACAATTACTCAAATGATGACCTTAAGCTTCGCATACCTCTCGAATTATACGTACCCAGCTTACTTAGTGGGTGATGAATCAATTAGAAATCACTTTATAGTACTAAAAATCTATTTCAACACAGCATGACACATTGGGAATTCAATTGAAATAATATCACCTGCTATAATTTCTGCCATCTAATAACTTTCATCTGGAATTAATAGCTACTTCAATTATTTATTGATTTTGGGCATCCTACAGAATGATTTTAAATGTATTTAGCTCCCGGTAGCACACACATTGAACATGCTCAATAGAAAATAATTGTACTCATTTATTAACTAGCTCCAAATTCATAAAATGGACTCTGCTATACTGTCTAAACCGGTTGAAATGAGCACTTAACCGCTTCATTAGCAAACTTCTCCAATCATAATTCTATTTATACGCTCAACAACCCATTTATATACTATTTCCCATTTTACTCTTATAACCGTCAGCTTTGCTATTAGCTTATTATTTTAGTCCCTAATTGTCATGAACTTGAATTGATGAATAGTTCTTTAACACGTGGAGATTTTCAAAAAAGGAATGGAATTTATGCCACTCGTAAATTCATCACAACTCGAAGTTGGATTTAAATAATTAAATTAATTTATTAGTTGTCATGAGGTCATTTATTTTTTATTTAATTATTTTTATCTGCCAATCTAGAATACATTCATATCAGTTTGATGATTACTACTTGTACTCCTTTCTAAATTAGAAATCGCCGAACTGAGTGGCTCAGACGGTTGAGTCGCTGGCCTTCTGACCCCAACTTGGCAGGTTCGATCCTGGCTCAGTCCGGTGGTACTTGAAGGTGTTCAAATACGTCAGCCTCGTGTCGGTAGATTTACTGGCACGTAAAAGAACTCCTGCAGGACAAAATTCCGGCACCTTGGTGTCTCCGAAAACCGTAAAAGAGTAGTTAGTGGGACGTAAAGCAAATAACATTATTATTAAATTAGAAATGCGATAGACATTCTCTTTTCTACCAATACCTAATAAAGATAAACACTTCAAAAATTAGGGGAACATGTTTTGAACTATGGTATGCTCCACAAAACAATACCTCACACCCAGGCATATTACCAACTAAACCTTTATTCGTTACTGTTGAAGTATACAAAAGAACATCGATGGATTCGCGTTCATTTTCCGAACACAAACGGAAATGTCCAAATAGGGGTGAAACAACGTGATAACAGTCCTCCAGGGTGGATTTGTAACACAGTTGGAGAGCTTCAGTATGGCATTGATTACAGCTTGGCACCTACGTGGCATGCTCCGTATAATTAGACGGTGGTCATATTGTGGTATCAGGACCCATTCTTCAATGAGATCCTGTTCGAGGTCTTGGAAAGCCTGTGGTGAATCAGGACGCCCACGAACACTTCTATCAAGCCTATACCACACATGCTCAATGGAATTAACGTCGGGACTCACTGCTGGCCATTCCATCTCTTGAATGTCCACTTCTCGCAAGACAGCACTGGTGATGCGCGCTAGGTGAGCCGTGTCATTGTCGTGCATGAGTACGAATTCAGGGCCAACCCCGTATGTAGCAACCAACACATGCTGAAGCAGTATCTGCTCGATGTACCCCGCAACGGTAAGATTACCACGGACGACGAAAAGATCCGTACGGCCATCAATACAGATGCCACGCCACACCATCACAGAACTTTGTTCGAATCGGTCGCCTTCCTGGACAACATTTGGCATGCACGGCTCACCACGGCGTCTCCATCACGCTGTTTCAGGGGAAATCTGGACTCGGTTGTGATCAACACAGGTCTCCATTGGCGAAGTTGCCAGTTGACGTGGGTACGGGCAAATAGAGGGCGAGCTGCGTGATGTTGTTGCGTTAAACGGGGCAATCGAACAAGACGTTTGGGTGGTAAGGACACTTCTCTTAACCCGTTACTTACTGTCTGGTCAGACTCAGTGACTCCAGTGATCCTCCTGAGGTCATGTTGCACTTCTCTGGCAGTTGCTGAACGACGCCGCAACGCACAGATTGTCAGATACCCATATCGGTCATCCTGTGGGTGGTCGTGCGTCCACGATCTTGCCCAACCCTCCTTGTGAACTGGCCTGTTTTATTGTAGCGATTCCACAAGCGGTGAATAATTGATGGAGAGACATTGAGATCCACAGCAACACGACGAAACGTCCACCCTTCCTGGATCCAAGTGATGGCGCTTGCGACTTGAATCTCTTTAAGATGTCTCATGAGATATGCTAGTTTACGTACAACGTGCTCAAATGGCCGCAGTAGTCTGTGTACCTCACAACAACACGGGCGCTCCGCCATTCACTTTGTCTTCAGGGGTCGTCTGACAGTGTAATGCATGGCTACGATTATAGATGGAGTCAGGGTCGGCGGTACCTTATGTGCTGAAGTGCTGCAGCATATTTGCTATTTGAAAAATAAGTTACTTTGAACATATTATCTACAATCAAATACAGTGCATTGAAAAAGACGTCAACCAAAGAATAGCAAATCATTCAACTCCCCTCACAACCAGGTAACTAGTTGTGCGCTCCTCGCCGGGTGTCGTTGAGATCACAGCTCAGCGAGAATTTCTAAGCTTTTTGCCAGAAAGCAGGAACACTGCCTTTTGCGCACGCGTGTCCAACTTTTCCGATAGGCTGTGGAAACAACAGCCAAGGCATTACTTCACAGCGATTCTTCGTTCGACCACAGAGAGGCAGCACTAGTCACACACGCATTACGACCGAAATGAGGAAGTGGCAGGTGGTACCCTCTTGACTTAGCGGTAGTATTTAAGAGGGGATCGCTCAAAGCAAACGGGAAAACAAAATAAAGTAGAGGAAGCCATCAGCTGTTCCCGCCAGGTCTTTTAATACCAAAGATGATAGAATACTCCCAACTTGCCTATTCAATGGCCACATTAGCAAATCGATGAACAATAAAAATTGTACTTTTTATGTTGTCAAAATAAGGACATGATATTGTGATTTTCTTTAATGAAAATGCCTAGATTATAAATGTCGCTATAAATGCATGGCATGTAATTTTGCATTATGACGTTGCTGGTTTTATTCCAATGATTTTAGTAACATTGGGAAGTTCTGTTTTTTGCACGCTAACACCAAGTTTTTTGAGTTCGTGAATATTTTCCATTACAGGTGTATTATGTGTTTAATTATAATTTTTTAAATGAGAAATGTGTATATGTGTTGGGGTTGTTTGCGTGTTTGTTCAGTGTGGGAAACTCAGTGGAGAACCTCTGGAAAACCGCATACCGGTATGTTTCTAAATATTTTTATTATTTGGTGGGGGATGGGTTACAGCACACAACTGAATTTCTGCACCAGCGACCACTGAATGGAGTATAACTTCGATTTAACATACCCTGAGTAGCTAAGGACCTAAGGTATTCTGTACCACCATTGGAACCCCATCTGCCAAATTTACGTTCACAAATCAGACGTTACAGTACGTGTTCCCCTAATTTTTTTGAACTGTGTATGAGTGGAAATATTTATACTACTGCAAAAAATAGTAAAAAATCAACTTTAAGAAGATCATACTATAATATACTAAAATGAAGCAATGTTAACATAAAATTGTACTCATATTTGGCTGATGGGAGTCGTATCTTCAGCTAGTCCATAATGGAATCGGATGTTCCAGTTCATGGTTTCGGCTGATCCAATTCATGGTCGTGGCTGCGTATCCTTCTTAAGCGCACATGATGGTTGTGTAGTCCCGCGTTTGTGATCTCAGCTGGATTTGCGTTGTTCCCAGTGTGTAGAACATAATGATCCCTCGCTGATGTGGTGGTTTGAAGACGATGCCCTTTTGGTTTTCTCCTTCTATTAGCTGAAACTAACAAGAAATGTTTGGATGTGCTTGTGACCAGTTTATTTCAGACAACTGTTCATCTTGAATTATACTAAAATTACGTCATGGTAAACTGACTACAGGTTGCACTAAATTATTGTAGTAAATCAATAATATTGAATGTAACTGAATGTTTAATGGAGCATGAAGTCGATTTTGCTTTCGGCGAGACGATTTGAATTCTCACAAAACCCAAAATGGCTGTAAATGTTCTAGCCTTTGTAATGAAGCCCAGCATAATATGCTGCTTCCCACCTTCTGATCTGTTAACTTGAAATATCTTAGAATATTCAATGTAGAATCCAATCCTTCGAAAGATATTTCGTCCGAAGAAGAGAATATCTGCTAAGTATCATATAAATGGAAGATAATTGTGTTATACATTGTGCACAGCTTATATTACCTCTTATCCCAGGTATGTGTGAACGTCAAGCACTTTCTTATTGGACATCGGACACAGTCTTGACGATCATTGGTTCATCCTTCTCGTTGACGAGAGTTCGAATAATTTAATTTCTGGAATACTGTTCGTTGCGTTCACCTTGTCACGTGACCCATATCCCGGCTAGAAGCAATCATTCGGTAAAGAAAGAAAAAAAACTACGGCTTCGGGGGGTGGCTTTCAACTACCTCGCTTCGTTTCAGGTCAAGGTCAGCCTCACACCTGTTCGCCCAACTGGTGCGAACGGCGTAAAAATAAATGATATTATAAGTGTTATATTTCATTTCGCAAGGGATAAGGACCAGTATAGATGGGTACAGTATATACGTACGTATGCAGTTATTCTACTTAGACGTATCCTGATTATAAATTACTGGGAACGACAGGTTAGGTATTGAAATGTGTAGTTACACTAAATGCATGTATGTATTGTACCCGTTAGGGGCATGAGCGAAGGATTAAAAAAGTATAAATGAGCACATATGTTTCATTGTCTGTGGGAAATTCCACGGGAACTAGAAGCGCGGAGCACTGGAAAGCGTACACAAACCGTCCGAATAGAAAGAAAGGGAGATTCCGCGGTTTCAACTAGGGAATCCCTGAAGTCAGTACGAGGGATTTTAGCTTAGTCACGAGTTCTCGGTCAGCAAAAAGAGTGCCATGTTTTCTGGTGAGCGAAATCTCCAACCCATCTGAAAACAGCTTAACCAACATTGTTTACATTGCGTGTATTTCAAAGATTCCACTAATACGGCGTCAAACATGAAATCAGACGATAAGAACATTAACAGCTGAACTTATAAGGACCTGTGGCATCGTTTAGTGTAATAAAAATGAAGAGAAATAAAAGTAGCGTGTTACATAGAAGTGAAAAGTTCCATTAGCCATCTGCCGAGTGTCTGGAGGTACTTGGAAAGCGGGGAATTACCTTCAAGGTAAGAGCGGATATATAATCAAAACCCGACAATTTAGGATCGGATATTTTACGGATTATTCTTTCTCTGAACTTAATAATATTGGTTACCGCACTATTTCGTTTGTAGCACCCCGTGGAAAGGGGCAACTCGGTTTTGTGTGCCGGAAATTATCCTCACTTATGCCATTTTGCAGATAAAGTTGTAAACGGAACCATACGCCCTTACCAGTGGATGGCTTTGACTCCTGTACTTCGGCCGCGAAACATGAACGTGAGTGTTCCGGGAACTTTTCTTTTGTAAGAATGATTTTTGTTGTACAGTTGAGTAAAAAATATAAATTCATAACAGATATTCGTGGAATAGTACCCGGTAAAAAAGACGTGTGCGAGAAATGGGTGTTTAAAGAACTTTCCGGAAAAACGGAACTATTATTATTATTATTATTATTATTATTATTATTATTATTATTATTATTATTATTATTATTATTATTATTATTATTATTATTATTGAGCCTCCGTAGCTCAGGCGGCAGCGCATCGACCTCTCACCGCTGGATACCGTGGTTCAAATCCCGGTCGTTCCATATGAGATTTGTGCTGGACAAAGCGGAGGCGGGACAGGTTTTTCTCCGGGTACTCCGGTTTTCCCTGTCATCTTTCATTCCAGTAACACTCTCCATTCTCATTTGTTAGCATCTATTAGCCATTAATAATTCACTTTGGGAGTGGCGACCCCATCGTACTAATAGCCTATATCTGGTTCATTCGTTCCACCCCTGACCCGGTCAATGACTGGAAAACAGGTTGTAGGTTTTTATTATTATTATTATTATTATTATTATTATTATTATTATTATTATACCGGGAGGTACACCTCAACTCCGCACATTCAAAAGAAGCGCCTTAAAAACTCTATCTAGCAAATTAAACGTGAAACTGCTTCTGCATGAAGTTGAGACATTAATCAGAAGATGTCACTAATGAATAATTGAGAAGTTTAAAGTTTCTAAGTTTCCTAAACTGATTGGATTTATTTTGTTTTGTTTTGCTGTACATCAAGAAGTTTGGACATTTCTCCATAGATGCCGTTACAAAAACTGTGCTCATGCACTCTGGTGCAAAACGGAGGAATTAGTGATTTAAAGAAATTTTGTGTTCTTATGTTTCCCAACTAAATTAATGTTCATTTATTTTATATATATTTCTAGGTTTGCAACACGTCTTTCTCATTCCGCCCTTTTTGAATCCAGAGGGCGGGTCCGGATTTAGTCCAGAATTCTCTCGAACAATCCCCTCGGGTATATAAGCTGAGGCTTTTCTGGCTACCTTGTCTATTGATCGTCGTCTTTCTGAATGTGTGTGTTAAGACAGGAGGCGGGGCGCCTCATTCTTCGGCAGGCAGAACAACAGCCAGTAATGGCCACCAATATTCTATCTTTCTAGCTGTATCCGCAAACTTATCCGAGGGGAAGTTTCGAATTTCTAACTATGTAACCAACCTTTTCTAAAATGTAAATTTTCGTTCAGCTAATGTACAATTTCAAAGTCTTTAACTATAAATCTGGGATAGAGAGTGCGTTACCCTCTCAAGTTCCCCTTCATCTTGGGTTGAGGTGACTACGATTTAGTAACTGTTTTTCTTTCCTGTAATGCATTAAATTAACCTTCATTCGAGTCACCTCAGTAGCTTGGGATTAGCCCCTGTATCACTGGGCCGAGAGCACCGTTAGGATTTTATTCTTCGTTATCTAGGAGTGCAAGTATACGCCTCCATTCATTTTGTGTTCGGGCCATTAATTTAATCTGTTATTCTTTTTCCACGAAGGCCCAGTAGGTTAGGTTCTAGATTCCCCTGTACACTAACTTTTGTTGATTGTTAATTGCGCCTAGAGAGGCCAGAGGTTGTAAGAGTTTTGTAATGTTGCCTTAAGCGGGCTGTTAGAAATTGATTAATGTCGGAGAGCATGTAAGCTCTTTTCTGAAATTCTTGTAATATTGAGGGATGTCTTTGGAAGGCCGTAAATTGTTGCTGGTGGAGCCTAGTGCTCGTGAACACTGTGTATTGTGAGGAATCGCTCCTTATCTGACTAACGCAACATTTGCGAAAATTGTAAATTTGGAACCGGAAGCTCAAAATTGGTATATCTGGAACCTGAAGCACAAAAATTGTAAATGACCGATTGTTGGATTTTCCAATTCTTATTTCAAGATTGCTATTTGTACCTGGCATGTTGTTATTTCACTAAGTGTAAGACTGTTAAGTTTGTTTTTTGAAAATAAATATAACCTTTTAAAGTTTTAATTCAATTTTGATAACGTAGCTAGACACATTCAACACCAGCACCTTCTTTCACCTCTTTCTGCTCCACGGATATCCCCGGAAGAAGTCGTAGCAGAGCGTGGATGAATGGGTCTAAATTAAGCCCCTTTTGACAGCAAAACATCGAATCAGCTCCGAGCTCTAGGAATTTTCTCGGTTGCTGTGAATTCTTCTCTAAATTAGTACCCGTCTGTCATCATGTCTGGCCCTCGCGGGGTCCTCGCTCCTGGGTACTTGCGCAAGGAGGAATTGATTTATGAACTCCTCATTAGAATGGTCCAATCTGGAGGCACGGTGTTGGCAGATATTGTCAAACTCAAAGAATCCTTAGAATTGCCTATTTGTACCCCAGTCTTTGGGGAAAAGGAAATTGATGAGGCTCTATCCACTATCACTGACAATATTACCGAGCTAGCGTCTGTAGTTGGTTTTTTGAAGTAAGCGATCAATCTGCTAACCAACTTAAGAGAGTACAGGCTAGACTGTTTCATTTCTACAACAGCGCTAAGGACCTATTGGGCGATATGAATAAACCGGAGACTTGTCTCTTGTCTCATAAATATTAAGACATGTCTCAAATATATATGAATAAAAAACCGATGTCTCAGCGGTCACCTTTGCTCCTTGAGAAACAGCTCGTTAGCGGATTCTCTCGGAGACACATCTCCAAATGTATATGAATAAACTGGAGTTTAGACTCTCTGAATGGAGACTGGCCTCAGAATTTCTTGAGACAGCCTAGAAGGTGACTCAAGCCGATAGAATCAGGCTGAAAACGTGATGGCGGAGTTTATGATGGTTTTACAACGGAGAAGAAAAATTTATAAACCACGAAGAAATTCTCTCGAACATGATTATAAAGATCTCTACCGTAACCGGAAAGAAAATTTATAATGGTTAGCACATTTTCTGGTGCGAATACACGAGATATTCATATAACAATAATGATAAAGATGATGACAATGATAGGCATTTGCGATAGGATTTACATGCATCATAAAGTCTAAAATGTTCAAAATCAAACCAGAAATATGCAAAACCGTGCAACATACAATTCTAGTAATTTTCTTAGTAATTATTAAATTACTTTAATTATTCTTAATCTATTCTACATTTGTGATTTTTTCTGTACGTTGACATTTTTTTCTATTCACAAAACACGACTGACATTTTATAAATAAAATTAATTCACAATCACGGAAAAGGCCGAAATAAAACATAGCTATGTTTAAGATATGACTTACAATTTTTCAAGGTTTTCATTATTCACTTTGTCCTGCTCCTTAGCTGAATGGTCAGCGTGGTACTTTTCGGTTCAGCGGGCCCCCGGGTTCGATTCGCTGTCGGGTCAGGTATTTTAACCTTAAATCCTCAACATTCCTGCAACTCACACACAACACTATCCTCCACTACAATAACACGGCAGATGACACCCCATCCTCGTCGGAGGGTCTGCCTTACAAGGACTGTACCAGGCTAGAAATAGCCACACGAAATTATTACCTATTATTATTATTGTTATTATTATTATTATTAATATTATTATTATTATTATTATTCACATTTTGATATCTGGAAGGATATTTTTTCAAGTCTGAAAATTATCGCTCTCTATCACATGTTGGCCAAATGGTATTGAACGAATGTGCGAGTATCTTTGGTCCTGGTGTAAGCTATCCCATTTATGTTTAAGTGCCGTAAAATTTCCTGCCCATGCCCTTTTCGATTGCACTGTTTCTAAGTTTGTTTAAAAGTTTCAACCGGCGTCTCGCGCCCTTGAAAAAATATGCTGTAACTGGTCTCATAACATTTAACAGATTCGAATATTGACGTTATTCGGCCAATGATTTGCTGCCTCTATGAGTGCTGCTCTTTCTCAACCATCGCAGCAAAATCTCACTTGCGCCGAATACTACGAGGAAAGCATTTGGTTTGGATCAGACAGATTTCGATGAAACTTCCATGAATTGTCAATCTACCTGTCTTAAATTTATTCCTGATATTCACTTTGTCATAAAATTAACGACATTGTTATGATAATTGCTAAAGAACAGCTGGGTGGTTTGCAGCTGTATTGACCTCGCGTATGCACTGTAGAAATGCACTGATAGTTCTATTTTAAAGTTACATTAAACAGTGCGCTATAGAGTGAAAATTAGATTTTGACAACATGAACAGAATGTCTTGCTCATCAAACCCATTTTACTAACATGCACAGTATATGAATATTTCAAAATATTAGGCTTTTAATACTTCTTTGTCGTTTACAATTGAGGCTGAAATATGTAATATGAAATCCTCGTCATTTGTATATAAACTTGCATGCTATAAATAGCCTTACACTTTCGGATTCTTGCTGAGATTGATTCATTTTGTCACACTGCGGGTAACCTATATAACAACGTCAATCATGCAGCGATGTTCTGATGTCTTAATTGACCATCCTACCATGTTTCATCGAAATCGCTGCCATCTACACACCACGTTCCATTTAAAACTGGAGCAAAAATTTACTGTCAATAAATACCGGTACGAAAATGTTATTCTACGGCAGAACGGTTATCACCATTGAGTTCCGGATGTCTTAGCCCACATGTTACTAAGTTTCATTGCAATTTGTCCGGTCCAAATCAAACAACTCCCTTCGTTTATCAATATGGATAGCATTTTGTATTGTTTCTAAGTTTTGAAAGTTTGCAATTTAGACAGTTTATGCAACAGTATATAGGTATTGGTAGTATATTATATACCGGGTGAGTTGGCCGTGCGGTTAGGGACGCAAGGCTGTGAGCTTGCATCCGGGAGGTAGTGGGTTAAAGCCCCACTGTCGACAGCCCTGAATATCGTTTTCCGTGGTTTCCCATTTTCACACCAGGCAAATGCTGGGACTGTACCTTAATTAAGACCATGGCCGCTTCCATCCCACTCCTAAGCCTATCCCATCATCGCCATATGACCTATCTGTGTCGGTGCGACGTAAAACAAAGTGTAGAAAAAAAGTACATTATAGGCAGAAACACCCCTAGCTATGCACAGGTATGATCAATAAACTCTTCATATTCGTGAAGAATGAAGTACGAAGCGTGTGCTAAAAAGTGTTTGCGTGACTTTCAATGACCGCAGAAAATTATGCATTTGTATGTGGATCCTGAGTGTGATGATAAATACAATGTAACTTCTTACACAATATCTTGAAGGAAACTTACAAGAAAAGAAACCTTAAATCAGTCGTTCACAAGCTGGTGTTCAAGTATACCAAATGTACGAGCCACTACGTTTATGTAAGCCTAGAAAGAATTGAAATAAGAACTAGTGATTATTGAATATTGATTAATACGAAAGGTAGCCTATAGTTTGCAGAATAGGCTACCAAGTGAAACACAACTGAAGAAGAAGAAAAGTCTGTCAAGAACTGTTCTAAATGAAAAAATATCGGTGGGTGTTCCACTTCGGTTGTACTTGTTTGTTCTGCTCTTCTCTCCCTTTCATGTAAAAGATTTTCCATTTGCAGTTGCAAAATCTGTTTTTGCACTGAAATGAGTTCTTGTTTTTCGAGAACACACTGTCGCTTTTCAATCTTTTTCGCTAGTAAATCTAACACGTTCATCTGTTCCAACAAAACCACTTTTTGTAGTAATTCACTCGTCAACTGACAGATACCAGAGCCAGTGTGCAAGACTCATCTCAAGCGGAAGGAGACAAGTCTCGTTAGCGAGAAACAAACTTTATTCATATACATGACGAGTTCTGTCTCGCAAGTGACTTCCGTCTCAATCCTCCTTCGAGACTTGTCTCCGAGTTACATCTCATTTTTATTCATATCACCCACTGTCTCTTAAATTAAAGGAAGATCATGCCAAGGAGGCGAGTAATCTGGTGGAACATCTTTCAGATATGTCTAATAGAGTTAGTCAATTGTTGACTGGGGCCGCTGCTCCCAAAACGGACCAAGTCCCCTTAATCCACTTGCCTACTGAGGAGGATTCGTCTAAAGCGGTAGAAAAAAGAAACTCTGTGGCTACTCAACAAAATTCTGCCCCATTGAATACTGAGTCTTGTCATCATAGTCAAATTCCACATTTCTTTTTAAATAATGCTGTGTTGGAGTCATC